>NW_027443787.1:0-262343 GCF_048569485.1 Anomaloglossus baeobatrachus | reverse complement strand
ACAGGTGCACGTGACCTACCTGCTGAGCGGGACCTGTGTGCAGGACGGGATCTCTGTGAGTAGAGGCGACCCCCGGGTTTATAATCGGGGGATCAGTAGGTGGTGTGCGGGGCCCCCCATATCCTGGCAGCGGGGGTGGCTGCTCTAGATCGCCCTCTAGAGGCAGAAACAACAGGCAGGTGTGTGTGGCTGCGGCCTTCACCCCTGACATCTGCCGGCAGAGCTCAGCTCCAGCCGCTCCCGTTTAACCCCATAAATGCCGCTGTCAATCATAGTTGACGCTTAAATTGCATGATCTTGGTGGCAGCGGCTTTCGTCACCATCACCCAGCCTGATGACGTGATTATAGGCCGCCAATGGCTTGTGGCCGCCAATGGCTTGTCCTGGCAGTCAGCGACCTGCTGAAGTCCTATGCAGCTACGACCTTTGTGCTCGTGGGAATTGGACCAGGCGGCATCGGCCACCCTGACCCACACTGTGACTCTAGTGCGGAGTACAGGCTGCTCCTGGTGCCTCAGTCTGCAGTCAGTGCAGTGCGAAGCACAGGTTGCTCCTGGTGCCTCAGTCTGCAGTCAGTGCAGTGCGAAGCACAGGTTGCTCCTGGTGCCTCAGTCTGCAGTCAGTGCAGTGCGAAGCACAGGTTGCTCCTGGTGCCTCGGTTTGCATTCAGTGCAGTGCGGAGTACAGGCTGCTCCAGCGCTTCGGTTTGCAGTCAGTGCAGTGCGGAGTACAGGCTGCTCCCGGCGCCTCGGTTTGCAGTCAGTGCAGTGCGGAGTACAGGCTGCTCCCGGTGCCTCGGTCTGCAGTCAGTGCAGGTGCGGAGTACAGGCTGCTCCCGGTGCCTCGGTCTGCAGTCAGTGCAGTGCGGAGTACAGGCTGCTCCCGGTGCCTCGGTCTGCAGTCAGTGCAGTGCGGAGTACAGGCTGCTCCCGGTGCCTCGGTCTGCAGTCAGTGCAGTGCGGAGTACAGGCTGCTCCCGGTGCCTCGGTCTGCAGTCAGTGCAGCGATGCTTCTGTATAACCCTTCTCCCGTTGTCGTTGCAGTACCACAAGGTGGCGGTAGTGAAGGAGGAGAAGCTGGAAGGTACCGTCCTCTCCTGGACCTCACTTTTCGGCTCCGTGTCCTCTTATCTGGGGTTTGTAACCTTTATTTCTCCGATTGCAGCTGCGAAATCCAAGCTCAGCGCGGTGGCCACGGTCCACGTGTACAGCCTCCAGAAAGCCACGTTAAAGGACAGCGCGCCCCTGTAACAGCGCCGACTATGACATCATCAAGAACAACCTGCACAACTGCAACAAGTGCGTTAACCACGGCGACATCCACAGCGCCCCGGACCCTTCCCCAGCTAACGATATATCTGTATATCACTGGCCCCCGACCCGGCCCCCTCCCCCGCACCTCACTAATGATATATCTGTATATCACCGGACCCCTCCCCCCGCACCTCACTAATGATATATCTGTATATCACTGGCCCCCAGCCCGGACCCCTCCCCCGCACCTCACTAATGATCATATCTGTATATCAACGGACCCCTCCCCCCGGCACCCTCACCTAATGATAATCTGTATATCACTGGCCCCCAGCCCGGACCCCTCCCCCGCACCTCACTAATGATATATCTGTATATCACCGGACCCCTCCCCCGCACCTCACTAATGATATATCTGTATATCACTGGCCCCCAGCCTGGCCCCCTCCCCCGCACCTCACTAATGATATATCTGTATATCTCCGGACCCCTCCCCCGCACCTCACTAATGATATATCTGTATATCACGGACCCCAGCCCGGACCCCTCCCCCCGCACCTCACTAATGATATATCTGTATATCACCGGCCCCCAGCCCGGACCCCTCCCCCCGCACAGCACTAATGATATATCTGTATATCACCGGCCCCCAGCCCGGACCCCTCCCCCGCACCTCACTAATGATATATCTGTATATCACCGGCCCCCAGCCCGGACCCCTCCCCCCGCCACAGCACTAATGATATGTCGGTATATCACCGGCCCCCAGCCCGGACCCCTCCCCCGCACAGCACTAATGATATATCTGTATATCACCGGCCCCCAGCCCGGCCCCCTCCCCCGCACCTCACTAATGCATATATCTGTATATCACCGGACCCCCTCCCCCGCACCTCACTAATGATATATCTGTATAATCACCGGACCCCAGCCCGGACCACTCCCCCCACACCTCACTAATGATATATCTGTATATCACCGGCCCCCAGCCCGGACCCCTCCCCCCCGGCACAGCACTAATGATATATCTGTATATCACCGGCCCCCAGCCCGGACCCCTCCCCCGCACAGCGGCTAATGATATCTCTGTATATCACCGGCCCCCCCAGCCCGGACCCCTCCCCCGCACCTCACTAATGATATATCTGTATATCACCGGCCCCCAGGTTCAGTGCCATCCAGTGTGCGGCGGCCGTGCCCAGGTCCCCGGAGGAGGTGGCGCAGCTGCAGAAATCCCACTTCCAACAAGAGCGAGACGCAACACAGTATCTGCTACACCGTCCGTTAATGGGTACAAGTCACCGCCGCCTGCCAACCTGCACCCCCAGCCAACAGGCATCATGGGAATGTTCTCACGTCCTGCGGCCAAGTCACAAGAGGTTAAAAAAGACACAGAACCGAAGCCCAATAGAGAGTGCTGTAAGTGACAATGACCCGAGCCTACCTCCTGTATTATACTCAGAGCTGCACTCCACCTATTCTGCTGCTGCAGTCACTGTGACATACATTAATCTGATCCTGAGTTACCTCCTGTATTATACTCCAGAGCTGTACTCACTATTCTGCTGGTGCAGTCACTGTGTACATACATTACATTACTGATCCTGAGTTACCTCCTGTATTATACTCCAGAGCTGCACTCACTATTCTGCTGGTGCAGTCAACTGTGTACATACATTACTGATCTGAGTTACCTCCTTTATTATACTCCAGAGCTGCACTCACTATTCTGCTTGTGCAGTCACTGTGTACATACATTACATTACTGATCCTGAGTTACCTCCTGTATTATACCCCAGAGCTGCACTCACTATTCTGCTGGTGCAGTCACTCTGTACATACATTACATTACTGATCCTGAGTTACCTCCTGTATTATACTCCAGAGCTGCACTCACTATTCTGCTGGTGCAGTCACTGTGTACATACATTACTGATCCTGAGTTACCTCCTGTATTATACTCCAGAGCTGCACTCACTATTCTGCTGGCTGCAGTCACTGTGTACATACATTACTGATCCTGATCCTGATTTACCTCCTGTGTTATACTCCAGAGCTGCACTCAACTATTCTGCTGGTGCAGTCACTGTGTACATACATTACTGATCCTGAATTACCTCCTGTATTATACTCCAGAGCTGCACTCACTATTCTGCTGCTGCAGTCACTGTGTACATACATTACTGATCCTGAGTTACCTCCTGTATTATACTCAGAGCTGCACTCACTATTCTGCTGCTGCAGTCTCTGTGTACATACATTACTGATCCTGTCTGTATTGTGTAGTATGTTTGGATGTTTCTGCGCATGTTGACAGTTTGTATAGTAATCAGTAGAGTGAGTGCAGCTCTGGATGTGACTGGGGTCCCGGTGTTTTCTGCTTTTTCTCACTTTTTTCCTGTTTTTCTTTCTTCAGGGGCCGGACTCCAGCAGCCAACAACCCGCTAAGTCCAGCGCCATCAGCAACTTCTTTGGGAAAGGCTTCAATGAGTGAGTAGTAATGGACTCCGACGTCCGCTGAGTCCCAACTATCCGGAGTGAACTGTCATATCATCAAGGGATCTGTGTGGACAGCGACATCTGATATATACATATATAATCCAGTGGATAGAAAGTCTACACACCCCCTGTAATATCCTGCCAAGAAGAATGATTTCACAACTTATTTTCCCTACAGCCCCAAAACACAATGTTCCTCCAGCATGCCTTACTGATGGGGTAGGGGGATCTTCTGCTGCATCCAGCATGCTCACTGTGGGTAGGGGAATCTTCTGCTGCCTCCAGCATGCCTCACTGTGGGTAGGGGGAATCTTCTGCTGCCTCCAGCATGCCTCACTGTGGGTAGGGGGAATCTTCTGCTGCCTCCAGCATGCCTCACTGTGGGGAGGGGGATCTTCTGCTGCCTCCAGCATGCCTCACTGTGGGAGGGGGATCTTCTGCTGCCTCCAGCATGCCTCACTGTGGGAGGGGGATCTTCTGCTGCCTCCAGCATGCCTCACTGTGGGGAGGGGATCTTCTGCTGCCTCCAGCATGCCTCACTGTGGGGAGGGGGATCTTCTGCTGCCTCCAGCATGCCTCACTGTGGGGAGGGGGATCTTCTGCTGCCTCCAGCATGCCTTACTGTGGGGAGGGGATCTTCTGCTGCCTCCAGCATGCCTCACTGTGGGGAGGGGGATCTTCTGCTGCCTTCAGCATGCCTCACTGTGGGTAGGGGGATCTTCTGCTGCCTCCATCATGCCTCACTGTGGGTAGGGGGATGCACAGTGTTGGCTTTACACCTTTATGGAATGTGCCCAAAAAAGTTGATTTGATTTTTCCTTTAAGAGAAGGCGTCCACCTTGCACCCCCTCCCTCACAGGCCGGAAACACGTGAAGAATACAGGAGACTGTAATCACATGTGGGACACAGATATTCCTGCAGCTCCATTAATGTTACCTGAGACCTCATTTAAATATTCTTCTAGTCCTTTCATCCATTCTTTGGAGGGGGGGGTACGTTCATTTCTAGGAAATGTCACTGGTGGGCCAAATATAAGCCCCAGCGTTTGTGGTAGCTGTAATGCCCTGGGAATGTTTGTCCTCTGGTGACGGATCACTCTCCGCAGTCAGAGCCTTTGCTGTGTTGTCAGCTTTTTACAGAGAAGAGAATGTCAGGAAAATCCTCATAACAGCGACGCTTACTGTAGAGCCAATCAGAATCGCTGGAAATCACAGCGGCCGAACACTGATACTGTGTAACATGGGGGAAATGTGATCAGCAGCTTCTGTACCACATCCCCCATTATAAGAGGGTGTGAACACTTATGCAACAGCATCATTTTACTTTTATTTTCCCTCCAAAATGATTTGTTTGTGTATCAATAGATTTGTACATATTAAGGGTGACATTAAATGTGGGATTTACATACAGTGAGTGCAGCTCTGGAGTATAATACAGGAGGTAACTCAGGATCAGTAATGTAATGTATGTACACAGTGACTGCACCAGCAGAATAGTGAGTGCAGCTCTGGAGGATAATACAGGAGGTAACTCAGGATCAGTAATGTAATGTATGTACACAGTGACTGCACCAGCAGAATAGTGAGTGCAGCTCTGGAGGATAATACAGGAGGTAACTCAGGATCAGTAATGTATGTGCACAGTGACTGCAGCAGCAGAATAGTGAGTGCAGCTCTGGAGTATAATACGGGAGGTAACTCAGGATCAGTAATGCAATGTATGTACACAGTGACTGCACCAGCAGAATAGTGAGTGCAGCTCTGGAGTATAATACAGGAGGTAACTCAGGATCAGTAATGTAATGTATGTACACAGTGACTGCACCAGCAGAATAGTGAGTGCAGCTCTGGAGTATAATACAGGAGGTAACTCAGGATCAGTAATGTAATGTATGTACACAGTGACTGCACCAGCAGAATAGTGAGTGCAGCTCTGGAGTATAATACAGGATGTAACTCAGGATCAGTAATGTAATGTATGTACACAGTGACTGCACCAGCAGAATAGTGAGTGCAGCTCTGGGGTGTGATGTGTGCAGTGACGTCCTCGCTGTATTCTGCAGATTTCGCTTCTTTTCCTCTTTATTTCTCCTTCTTTGTGACATTTTCCTCTTTCTTGTAGATAAGGTGAAGGAGTCTCCCGCCGCCGCCGTCATCTCTGAGACCCTGAAGGAGGAGTCTGCGTCCGCTCCGAGGATCCCTGCTCCAGAGAACAAAGAAAAAGAAAGTGAACCCCTGAAATCAGCTGCTAAGAATAAAAGGTTCCGTGCGTTCCCTCTATACTGAGACTTATATTTCTGGTTCCTCCGGTGTAACCCCTTCATGACCGGGCCCGATCCCACCTCCCTGAGTGCGTCTGATGCTGGGGTCGGTGGTGGATTACAGCATTTAAGTGGTTAATGGTCCTCGCTTCGTATGTGGAGTGTGCACTTGTAGCGTTTTGGTGATTTGGATGTGAGTGCAGGCGACGTCCGTCCATTAACCCTTGCATTTCTGCTGTAGTAAGGTGAAGCGGGTGGCGTTGCCGGACAGTGACGAGGAGCCGGAGGCGCTGGTGAAGAAGCGTCGGAGGATCAAGCGGCCGCAGTCTGATAGCAGCGATGACGAGGGCGGTAGGTGGCGGTGACCCCGGCGTCTTTCACACCCACACACTGTTTGTTGTGCTCCGTGCAGCCTCCCGCCGCGCTGTCTGCCAAAACACCGCCATCCATCCCTCCGCAGAGCCCGCACGTCAGCGCTGCCCGCCGGCCGGTGTCGCCTGCCCGTCAGCCTCCACGCCCGCACCCGCTTTGATGTGTGTTTGCTTTCGTCGCTGTCCCACCGAGCCACCAGTGAGCCATGTAATGGGAGCTGGCGGCCGCCGCTGTGCCGGTGTGTGGGGGCAGCGGGGGTCTCTGGAGCCCCCCCAGCCCTGCGTCAGGCGGACTTTATCTCCACACAGGATTTTCCTTTTATCTTGGTGTCGATTTTTAATAAACGGGAAAAGGTCAGTGCCCCGGGGGGTGCCACAAGGCGTCAGCACCGAGGCGTCCAGGGATTAACCCCTCAACTGCACGTTTACGGCGTGTGGTCCGGAAGTGCTTAAAGGGGCAGCTGCAGCCATTCATGTGGGGGATGTTTGGGGGTCACTTAACATTGTGATTTTATATTTACAGCTGTTACTTTGTCTCCGGATGTGAAAATGCCGTCCCCCCCTCCCCCGCCCCCGCCTCCTGCACCGTCTCCTGCCCCGTCTCCTCCACATTCTGATCCAAACGTGAAGATGGAGACAGAACCGCAATCACAGGTACCGCGTACATCCTTGTACTCCAATCACACCCAGAGCTGCACTGACAGACGGCTGCTCCAGAGCCGAGTTGTAACTGCAGGGAAAATCCTGCCGCCTGACTCTAGTTACATCCAGAGCTGCAAGAAACTGCCCTGTAATCCCCACATTGGCCACTAGCTGGTCGGCCGTGTTAGGCTTTCATTGGCGCACTGTATTATCCCGCACTTTCTGTTTTCTTACCAGACGCATCCTGGAGAGAAGAGGCGGAAACGGAAACGTGTCCTGAAATCCAAGATGTTTGTGGACGGGGACGGCTGCATGGGTAAGGAATGGCGGGGAGGCCCGGAGGACGGCCGGCGCCATCTGCATGGGTCTGACTGTGATCTTAACTAGTGATGAGCGGGCACTACCATGCTCAGGTACCGAGCACCTCAACATGGTAGTGCCCCGCTCATCACTAGTTACCAGTACAGAGCACCCGAGCATGGTAGTGCCCGCTCATCACTAATTACCAGTACAGCGCACCCGAGCATGGTAGTGCCCGCTCATCACTAGTTACCAGTACAGAGCACCCGAGCATGGTAGTGCCCGCTCATCACTAGTTACCAGTACTGAGCACCCGAGCATGGTAATGCCCGCTCATCACTAGTTACCAGTGCTGAGCACCCGAGCATGGTAGTGCCCGCTCATCACTAGTTACCAGTACTGAGCACCCGAGCATGGTAGTGCCCGCTCATTACTAGTTACCAGTACTGAACACCCGAGCATGGTAGTGCCCGCTCATCACTAGTTACCAGTACTGAGCACCTGAGCATGGTAGTGCCCGCTCATCACTAGTTACCAGTACTGAGCACCTGAGCATGGTAGTGCCCGCTCATCACTAGTTACCAGTACTGAGCACCCGAGCATGGTAGTGTCCGCTCATCACTAGTTACCAGTACTGAGCACCTGAGCATGGTAGTGCCCGATCATCACTAGTTACCAGTACTGAGCACCCGAGCATGGTAGTGCCTGCTCATCACTAGTTACCAGTACTGAGCACCCGAGCATGGTAGTGCCCGCTCATCACTAGTTACCAGTACAGAGCACCCGAGCATGGTAGTGCCTGCTCATCACTAGTTACCAGTACTGAGCACCCGAGCATGGTAGTGCCCGCTCATCACTAGTTACAAGTACTGAGCATGGTAGTGCCTGCTCATCACTAGTTACCAGTACTGAGCAACCTGAGCATGGTAGTGCCCGCTCATCACTAGTTACCAGTGCTGAGCACCCGAGCATGGTAGTGCCCGCTCATCACTAGTTACCAGTACTGAGCACCCGAGCATGGTAGTGCCCGCTCATCACTAGTTACGAGTACTGAGCACCCGAGCATGGTAGTGCCCGCTCATCACTAGTTACCAGTACAGAGCACCCGAGCATGGTAGTGCCCGCTCATCACTAGTTACCAGTACTGAGCACCCGAGCATGGTAGTGCTCACTCATCACTAGTTACCATTACTGAGTACTCGAGCATGGTAGTGCCCGCTCATCACTAGTTACCAGTACTGAGCACCCGAGCATGGTAGTGTCCGCTCATCACTAGTTACCAGTACTGAGCACCCGAGCATGGTAGTGCCCGCTCATCACTAGTTACCAGTACTGAGCACCCGAGCATGGTAGTGCCCGCTCATCACTAGTTACCAGTACTGAGCACCTGAGCATGGTAGTGCCCGCTCATCACTAGTTACCAGTACTGAGCACCTGAGCATGGTAGTGCCCGCTCATCACTAGTTACCAGTACTGAGCACCCGAGCATGGTAGTGTCCGCTCATCACTAGTTACCAGTACTGAGCACCCGAGCATGGTAGTGCCTGCTCATCACTAGTTACCAGTACTGAGCACCCGAGCATGGTAGTGCCCGCTCATCACTAGTTACCAGTACTGAGCACCCGAGCATGGTAGTGCTCGCTCATCACTAGTTACCAGTACTGAGCACCCGAGCATGGTAGTGCCCGTTCATCACTAGTTACCAGTACTGAGCACCCGAGCATGGTAGTGCCCGCTCATCACTAGTTACCAATACTGAGCACCCGAGCATGGTAGTGCCCGCTCATCACTAGTTACAAGTACTGAGCATGGTAGTGCCTGCTCATCACTAGTTACCAGTACTGAGCACCCGAGCATGGTAGTGCCCGCTCATCACTAGTTACAAGTACAGAGCAACCGAGCATGGTAGTGCCTGCTCATCACTAGTTACCAGTACAGAGCACCCGAGCATGGTAGTGCCCGCTCATCACTAGTTACCAGTACTGAGCACCCGAGCATGGTAGTGCTCACTCATCACTAGTTACCATTACTGAGTACTCGAGCATGGTAGTGCCCGCTCATCACTAGTTACAAGTACAGAGCACCCGAGCATGGTAGTGCCCGCTCATCACTAGTTACAAGTACAGAGCACCCAAGCATGGTAGTGCCCGCTCATCACTAGTTACAAGTACAGAGCACCCGAGCATGGTAGTGCCTGCTCATCACTAGTTACCAGTACTGAGCACCCGAGCATGGTAGTGCCCGCTCATCACTAGTTACAAGTACTGAGCATGGTAGTGTCCACTCATCACTAGTTACCAGTACTGAGCAACCTGAGCATGGTAGTGCCCGCTCATCACTAGTTACCAGTACTGAGCACCTGAGCATGGTAGTGCCCGCTCATCACTAGTTACCAGTACCGAGCACCTGAGCATGGTAGTGCCCGCTCATCACTAGTTACCAGTACTGAGCATGGTAGTGCCCGCTCATCACTAGTTACCAGTACTGAGCACCCGAGCATGGTAGTGCCCGCTCATCACTAGTTACCAGTACTGAGCACCCGAGCATGGTAGTGCCCGCTCATCACTAGTTACCAGTACTGAGCACCTGAGCATGGTAGTGCCCGATCATCACTAGTTACCAGTACTGAGCACCCGAGCATGGTAGTGCCCGCTCATCACTAGTTACCAGTACTGAGCACCTGAGCATGGTAGTGCCCGCTCATCACTAGTTACCAGTACAGAGCATGGTAGTGACTTGGCACCAGTTGCATTATGTCACCTGTGTCTCGCTCACCCTTCCCCCTTACATCTTGCAGTGACGGAGAAGGTTTATGAGAGCGAGTCCTGCACGGACAGTGGAGAGGATTTCACCGCGTCCAAACCATCAGTTAAACCGTCCACATCCAGCAAAACCCAAACCAAAGCGGAGCCTAAAGCAACAAAGAAAGCGACGACCGCAGCAACCAACAAAGGGACCAAGCAGGCGTCCATCATGGGGTTTTTCCAGAAGAAGTGAGTGGGGCCCCCACATAGAGCCCCCTGCGCACTGTGTGGACGCGATCCTTGGGTCTTCTGCGGATCCATACTGGATGCTTTACTGTGAGGACATTCAATGGTGACACATCCCCGGTCATCTAATGACGCGTGTCCGGCTCCAGCGGCCACTCTGCAATATGTGGGGTGACGAGCCATCACCATATCCATGGTGGGTTTTGGGAAAGGGTGACCTCCACCCTCAGAGGAGAAGTGCTCGTATCGCTGGTCACCCAGCTTTCCCGGAACTCTGTACGTTACCAGAGGAGGGCGCTGCGTGTGCAGGTTTGGGGGGCTCTGGATTGTAATATTGCAAATGATCTTTGTTTTTGTTTTTTTACTGTGTATTATAATTCTGCCATCAGTTCCTTTTTAGCTGCTGGTTGTTTGGTGACCCTGCGCTGCGGCTGCCGGTTGTGTTTGGTGACCCTGCGTTGCGGCCGCCAGCTGACTCCATGTAATGTGGGGGCTAATAAAAGTTGCAGTTATTGATGAGTGACTCTTCCCTTATCGGTGTCCGTGCTCCACCCGTGACCTCGCACAGTCTTCTCCTGAAGTACTCTGTGCTGCTGCATTATTTATGCAACTTCTACCTCGTCCTCCTGAAGTACTCTGTGCGGCTGGGGAACCTTCCTGTGGTCTGGGAGGGACCAAGTGGAGTTGTGCCGGAACGGTTGCATGGATGGGATAAGGCAGAGAAAGGAGTCAGTCCCCCCGAGAGATGAGCCCAGATCATATCTGTATCCATTCTTTGGTGACGTTTCTCCCCTAGAGGGCAGGACAGACCCTGCAGCAGTGGACACAATGAGCTCTGCTCCCATAGAGGAGGCTATAGGGTACAGAGCAGCTTCCACCAAACACATGCATGCTCGGCAGGATAGAGCGTGCATGTGTACAGAAGCATTAGGAGTAGAGTTGAGCGGGTTCTCAGATAACTAAAAACCCAGTTTGTAATCCAGTCCCCATATAAGTCTATGGGGACCAGAATCCAGAGATTAAAAATGTTGATAGAAGGGGTAGAAGAGTAGCAGCGTGTCCCCACCCTGAGTGTCAACTGACTGCATCCAATCACAGGTGCCAGGTCGGGCGCTGGGTGGGAAAAGCAGTGCAACTGTCTGTGGGTCAGTATCGAGGTCTAAAAAAAAGAAATCAATCATACTATGATACCCAGCACCGATAAAGCCTATGGCTACAGGCTTCATCCCCAGTCGTGTGCTTATCTTGGCTGCGTATCAAAATAAGAGGAACTGTATGCAACTTTAAGAAAAAAAAACAAAATATGCGGTCAGTTTTGATACCCAGCCAAGATATAGCCTGACAGCTGGGGGCTGGTATTCTCAGGCTGGGGAGGTCCAACCTAACATATCAGCCTTTAGCCGCCCAGAATTGTCGCATCCGTTAGATGCAACAAGCCTGGTGCTTTACCTGGCTCTTCCCAATTTGCCCTGGTGCGGCGGCAATCGAGGTAATATAAGAGCTTAGTAACGGCTCACAGCTGTCACTATGCCCTAGATTAGTAATGGGGAGGGTCTATGGGACACCCTTTGTTACTAAGCTGTAAGTGATTGTGTTTATTTGGAACAAAAGACAAAAAACACCCTCTTTCACCACTTTATTAACCCCAAAATACCCCTGCAATTCTGACGTAATCCACACGAGGTTCTGCGGCGATTCAGCTCTGCTACACCTGAACCTCACACCGAGTGATCATGGAACATGACTGCCCGCTTTGAGCTTCAGAGAATGAACGAGTTGCAGTGATGTCACTCAGGCTATAGTTGCGGCCACAGTTGTAGCCGTCCACCTGTGACCGCAGGAAACCAGACGTAAGAGGACCTCTGATGACCTTATTAAACTCAGTGAACTCACCTACATCTCCTGGCAGAAAAGAGATGCACATTTGGTGCTCAAAATTTTGGCTTCGTGTTCCTGCACCCATTTTAAACCTCCTGGCAAAAAACTGCTACATACCTCATGCAGTTTTGATGTGTTTTTTTTTTGCCAGGAGGTGTAGATAGGGTGCAGGAATTTTGTGTAAAATTTTCATCACCAAGTTTGCATGTCTTGGCGCAAAAAAAAAACAAAAACATTTTTTTTCTGCCAGGAGGTGCAAATTTGGTGCTGAAAACTGGTGTAAACATTTTAGCACCAGATTTGCTCCTCCTGCAGAAAACTATCAAGACCGCATCAAACAAATACGTAAAAAAAAAAAAATTTTTTTTGTTTGGCAAGGTGTAGATTGGGTGCAGGAATATAGTGTAAAAATCTCAGCACCAAATCTGCATCTCTTGGCAAAAAAAAACCCCTGATGTTTGCTGCCAGGAGATTCAGGTCTCACATGAGGTGAGGTCATAGACTTTACTGAAGTCAGGTTCCCTGCTGTCACAGGGGGAATGTCCAGCTGTGACCGCAAGTAACTGGAGAGACGTCACCGCTGATCGCGGCTCAGTCATTCTCTGTCTGCACTCACAGCATTTGGTCATGTTCTACGCCGCTCACTGTGAATTACATGTAGCAGAGCTGAATCGCTGTGGGACCTCGTGTGAATTACTTCGGACCTGCAGGGGGATTGTGGAGATTAATAAAGTGACTAAAGAGGATGCTTTTTGTATTTTATCCCAAATAAAGGATTTTCTCAGTGTTTATTTACTTACAGCTTAGTGATTTGGGATTCGACTGCCATCACTAATCTAGGACTTAGTGGCAGCTGTGGGCTGCCATTAATCCCCTCATTACCCCGATTTCCACTGCACCAGGGCAATCGGAAGATGCTGGATAAAGTGCCAAGCTTGACACATCTAATGCATGAGACAATTTCGGAGTGGCTGCAGGTTGCTATTTTTAGATTGGGGGCGATCCAATAAGGCTGGACCTCCCCAGTATGAGAATACCAGCCCCTAGCTGTCAGATTTTATCTTAGCTGGGTAAGAAAATTGGGGGGAGGTGGGGACTGTATGTTGTCTTTTTAAAATTAAGTAAATATATAAATTAAGCTTTATATGGTTCCTTTTATTTGATATACAGCCAAGATAACTGCAGGGCTGGGGGCTGCAGCTTGGAGCCATATGCTTTACCTGTGCCCTGTATACAGAGATACATGATAAGATCCTGTCTGCAGCCACCACTAGAGGGAGCTCCCTGTATACAGAGATACATGATAAGATCCTGTCTGCAGCCACCACTAGGGGGAGATCCCTGTATACAGAGATACATGATAAGCTCCTGTCTGCAGCCACCACTAGAGGGAGCTCCCTGTATACAGAGATACATGATAAGATCCTGTCTGCAGCCTCCACTAGGGGGAGCTCCCTGTATACAGAGATACATAAGATCCTGTCTGTAGCCACCACTAGGGGGAGCTCCCTGTATACAGAGATACATGATAAGATCCTGTCTGCAGTCACCACTAGGGGGAGCTCCCTGTATACAGAGATACATGATAAGATCCTGTCTGCAGCCACCACTAGGGGGAGCTCCCTGTATACAGAGATACATGATAAGATCCTGTCTGCAGCCACCACTAGAGGGAGCTCCCTGTATACAGAGATACATGATAAGATCCTGTCTGCAGCCTCCACTAGGGGGAGCTCCCTGTATACAGAGATACATGATAAGATCCTGTCTGCAGCCACCACTAGGGGGAGCTCCCTGTATACAGAGATACATAAGCTCCTGTATGCAGCCACCACTAGGGGGAGCTCCCTGTATACAGAGATACATAATAAGATCCTGTCTACAGACACCACTAGGGGGAGCTCCTGTATACAGAGATACATAAGCTCCTGTATGCAGCCACCACTAGGGGGAGCTCCCTGTATACAGAGATACATGATAAGATCCTGTCTACAGACACCACTAGGGGGAGCTCCTGTATACAGAGATACATGATATGATCCTTTCTGCAGCCACCACTAGGGGGAGTTCCCTGTATACAGAGATACATGATAAGATTCTGTCTGCAGCCACCACTAGGGGGAGCTCCCTGTATACAGAGATACATGATAAGATCCTGTCTGCAATCACCACTAGGGGGAGCTCCCTGTATACAGAGATACATGATAAGATCCTGTCTGCAGCCACCACTAGGGGGAGCTCCCTGTATACAGAGATACATGATAAGATCCTGTCTGCAGCCACCACTAGGGGGAGCTCCCTGTATACAGAGATACATGATAAGATCATGTCTGCAATCACCACTAGGGGGAGCTCCCTGTATACAGAGATACATGATAAGATCCTGTCTGCAGTCACCACTAGGGGGAGCTCCCTGTATACAGAGATACATGATAAGATCCTGTCTGCAGCCACCACTAGGGGGAGCTCCCTGTATACAGAGATACATGATAAGATCCTGTCTGCAGCCACCACTAGGGGGAGCTCCCTGTATACAGAGATACATGATAAGATCCTGTCTGCAGTCACCACTAGGGGGAGCTCCCTGTATACAGAGATACATGATAAGATCCTGTCTGCAGTTACCACTAGGGGGAGCTCTCTGTATACAGAGATACATGATAAGATCCTGTCTGCAGCCACCACTAGGGGGAGCTCCCTGTATACAGAGATACATGATAAGATCCTGTCTGCAGCCACCACTAGGGGGGCTCCCTGTATACAGAGATACATGATAAGATCCTGTCTGCAGTCACTACTAGGGGGAGCTCCCTGTATACAGAGATACATGATAAGATCCTGTCTGCAGCCTCCACTAGGGGGAGCTCCCTGTATACAGAGATACATGATAAGATCCTGTCTGCAGTCTCCACTAGGGGGAGCTCCCTGTATACAGAGATACATGATAAGATCCTGTCTGCAGCCTCCACTAGGGGGAGCTCCCTGTATACAGAGATACATGATAAGATCCTGTCTGCAGTCTCCACTAGGAGGAGCTCCCTGTATACAGAGATACATGATATGATCCTGTCTGCAGCCTCCACTAGGGGGAGCTCCCTGTATGCAGAGATACATGATAAGATCCTGTCTGCAGCCACCACTAGGGGGAGCTCCCTGTATACAGAGATACATGATAAGATCCTGTCTGCAGCCACCACTAGGGGGAGCTCCCTGTATACAGAGATACATGATAAGATCCTGTCTGCAGCCACCACTAGGGGGAGCTCCCTGTATACAGAGATACATGATAAGATCATGTCTGCAATCACCACTAGGGGGAGCTCCCTGTATACAGAGATACATGATAAGATCCTGTCTGCAGTCACCACTAGGGGGAGCTCCCTGTATACAGAGATACATGATAAGATCCTGTCTGCAGCCACCACTAGGGGGAGCTCCCTGTATACAGAGATACATGATAAGATCCTGTCTGCAGCCACCACTAGGGGGAGCTCCCTGTATACAGAGATACATGATAAGATCCTGTCTGCAGCCACCACTAGGGGGAGCTCCCTGTATACAGAGATACATGATAAGATCCTGTCTGCAGTCACCACTAGGGGGAGCTCCCTGTATACAGAGATACATGATAAGATCCTGTCTGCAGTCACCACTAGGGGGAGCTCTCTGTATACAGAGATACATGATAAGATCCTGTCTGCAGCCACCACTAGGGGGAGCTCCCTGTATACAGAGATACATGATAAGATCCTGTCTGCAGCCACCACTAGGGGGGCTCCCTGTATACAGAGATACATGATAAGATCCTGTCTGCAGTCACTACTAGGGGGAGCTCCCTGTATACAGAGATACATGATAAGATCCTGTCTGCAGCCACCACTAGGGGGAGCTCCCTGTATACAGAGATACATGATAAGATCCTGTCTGCAGCCACCACTAGGGGGAGCTCCCTGTATACAGAGATACATGATAAGATCCTGTCTGCAGCCTCCACTAGGGGGAGCTCCCTGTATACAGAGATACATGATAAGATCCTGTCTGCAGTCTCCACTAGGGGGAGCTCCCTGTATACAGAGATACATGATATGATCCTGTCTGCAGTCTCCACTAGGGGGAGCTCCCTGTATACAGAGATACATGATAAGATCCTGTCTGCAGCCTCCACTAGGGGGAGCTCCCTGTATACAGAGATACATGATAAGATCCTGTCTGCAGCCTCCACTAGGGGGAGCTCCCTGTATACAGAGATACATGATAAGATCCTGTCTGCAGTCTCCACTAGGGGGAGCTCCCTGTATACAGAGATACATGATAAGATCCTGTCTGCAGCCTCCACTAGGGGGAGCTCCCTGTATACAGAGATACATGATAAGATCCTGTCTGCAGTCTCCATTAGGGGGAGCTCCCTGTATACAGAGATACATGATAAGATCCTGTCTGCAGCCACCACTAGGGGGAGATCCCTGTATACAGAGATACATGATAAAATCCTGTCTGCAGCCTCCACTAGGGGGAGCTCCCTGTATACAGAGATACATGATAAGATCCTGTCTGCAGCCACCACTAGGGGGAGCTCCCTGTATACAGAGATACATGATAAGATCCTGTCTGCAATCACCACTAGGGGAAGCTCCCTGTATACAGAGATACATGATAAGATCCTGTCTGCAGCCACCACTAGGGGGAGCTCCCTGTATACAGAGATACATGATAAGATCCTGTCTGCAGTCACCACTAGGGGGAGCTCCCTGTATACAGAGATACATGATAAGATCCTGTCTGCAGCCACCACTAGGGGGAGCTCCCTGTATACAGAGATACATGATAAGATCCTGTCTGCAGCCACCACTAGGGGGAGCTCCCTGTATACAGAGATACATGATAAGATCCTGTCTGCAGTCACCACTAGGGGGAGCTCCCTGTATACAGAGATACATGATAAGATCCTGTCTGCAGCCACCACTAGGGGGAGCTCCCTGTATACAGAGATACATGATAAGATCCTGTCTGCAGCCACCACTAGGGGGAGCTCCCTGTATACAGAGATACATGATAAGATCCTGTCTGCAGCCACCACTAGGGGGAGCCCCCTGTATACAGAGATACATGATAAGATCCTGTCTGCAGTCACCACTAGGGGGAGCTCCCTGTATACAGAGATAAATGATAAGATCCTGTCTGCAATCACCACTAGGGAGAGCTCCCTGTATACAGAGATACATGATAAGATCCTGTCTGCAGCCTCCACTAGGGGGAGCTCCCTGTATACAAAGACACATGATAAGATCCTGTCTGCAGTCACCACTAGGGGAAGCTCCCTGTATACAGAGATACATGATAAGATCCTGTCTACAGCCTCCACTAGGGGGAGCTCCCTGTATACAGAGATACATGATAAGATCCTGTCTGCAGCCACCACTAGGGGGAGCTCCCTGTATACAGAGATACATGATAAGATCCTGTCTGCAGCCTCCACTAGGGGGAGCTCCCTGTATACAGAGATACATGATAAGATCCTGTCTGCAGCCACCACTAGGGGGAGCTCCCTGTATACAAAGACACATGATAAGATCCTGTCTGCAGTCACCACTAGGGGGAGCTCCCTGTATACAGAGATACAGGATAAGATCCTGTCTGCAGCCACCACTAGGGGGAGCTCCCTGTATACAGAGATACATGATAAGATCCTGTCTGCAATCACCACTAGGGGGAGCTCCCTGTATACAGAGATACATGATAAGATCCTGTCTGCAGTCTCCACTAGGGGGAGCTCCCTGTATACAGAGATACATGATAAGATCCTGTCTGCAGCCACCACTAGGGGGAGCTCCCTGTATACAGAGATACATGATAAGATCCTGTCTGCAGCCACCACTAGGGGGAGCTCCCTGTATACAGAGATACATGATAAGATCCTGTCTGCAGTCACCACTAGGGGGAGCTCCCTGTATACAGAGATACATGATAAGATCCTGTCTGCAGTTACCACTAGGGGGAGCTCTCTGTATACAGAGATACATGATAAGATCCTGTCTGCAGCCACCACTAGGGGGAGCTCCCTGTATACAGAGATACATGATAAGATCCTGTCTGCAGCCTCCACTAGGGGGAGCTCCCTGTATACAGAGATACATGATAAGATCATGTCTGCAGTCTCCACTAGGGGGAGCTCCCTGTATACAGAGATACATGATATGATCCTGTCTGCAGCCACCACTAGGGGGAGCTCCCTGTATACAGAGATACATGATAAGATCCTCTCTGCAGCCTCCATTAGGGGGAGCTCCCTGTATACAGAGATACATGATAAGATCCTGTCTGCAGCCACCACTAGGGGGAGCTCCCTGTATACAGAGATACATGATAAGATCCTGTCTGCAATCACCACTAGGGGGAGCTCCCTGTATACAGAGATACATGATAAGATCCTGTCTGCAGCCACCACTAGGGGGAGCTCCCTGTATACAGAGATACATGATAAGATCCTGTCTGCAATCACCACTAGGGGGAGCTCCCTGTATACAGAGATACATGATAAGATCCTGTCTGCAGCCACCACTAGGGGGAGCTCCCTGTATACAGAGATACATGATAAGATCCTGTCTGCAGTCACCACTAGGGGGAGTTCCCTGTATACAGAGATACATGATAAGATCCTGTCTGCAGCCACCACTAGGGGGAGCTCCCTGTATACAGAGATACATGATAAGATCCTGTCTGCAGCCACCACTAGGGGGAGCTCCCTGTATACAGAGATACATGATAAGATCCTGTCTGCAGTCACCACTAGGGGGAGCTCCCTGTATACAGAGATACATGATAAGATCCTGTCTGCAGCCACCACTAGGGGGAGCTCCCTGTATACAGAGATACATGATAAGATCCTGTCTGCAGCCACCACTAGGGGGGCTCCCTGTATACAGAGATACATGATAAGATCCTGTCTGCAGTCACTACTAGGGGGAGCTCCCTGTATACAGAGATACATGATAATATCCTGTCTGCAGTCTCCACTAGGGGGAGCTCCCTGTATACAGAGATACATGATATGATCCTGTCTGCAGTCTCCACTAGGGGGAGCTCCCTGTATACAGAGATACATGATAAGATCCTCTCTGCAGCCTCCATTAGGGGGAGCTCCCTGTATACAGAGATACATGATAAGATCCTGTCTGCAGCCACCACTAGGGGGAGCTCCCTGTATACAGAGATACATGATATGATCCTGTCTGCAGCCACCACTAGGGGGAGCTCCCTGTATACAGAGATACATGATAAGATCCTGTCTGCAGCCACCACTAGGGGGAGCTCCCTGTATACAGAGATACATGATAAGATCCTGTCTGCAGCCACCACTAGGGGGAGCCCCCTGTATACAGAGATACATGATAAGATCCTGTCTGCAGTCACCACTAGGGGGAGCTCCCTGTATACAGAGATACATGATAAGATCCTGTCTACAGCCTCCACTAGGGGGAGCTCCCTGTATACAGAGATACATGATAAGATCCTGTCTGCAGCCACCACTAGGGGGAGCTCCCTGTATACAGAGATACATGATAAGATCCTGTCTGCAGCCTCCACTAGGGGGAGCTCCCTGTATACAAAGACACATGATAAGATCCTGTCTGCAGTCACCACTAGGGGGAGCTCCCTGTATACAGAGATACATGATAAGATCCTGTCTGCAGCCACCACTAGGGGGAGCTCCCTGTATACAGAGATACATGATAAGATCCTGTCTGCAGCCTCCACTAGGGGGAGCTCCCTGTATACAGAGATACATGATAAGATCCTGTCTGCAGCCACCACTAGGGGGAGCTCCCTGTATACAGAGATACATGATAAGATCCTGTCTGCAGCCTCCACTAGGGGGAGCTCCCTGTATACAGAGATACATGATAAGATGTCTGCAGCCACCACTAGGGGGAGCTCCCTGTATACAGAGATACATGATAAGATCCTGTCTGCAGCCACCACTAGGGGGAGCTCCCTGTATACAGAGATACATGATAAGATCCTGTCTGCAGCCACCACTAGGGGGAGCTTTTATGGCTGTTTTTTTGTATTATTATAATTCTGTTTAGATGCCCTGGTGTCTCCGAGAGTTCCTTAGACCACTCCTGACCCTTGCTGAGAGGCACGAAAAGTAGGGAATCCCACTGCCATGAAGTGGGTACTAGTTGCAGCCACTTGAAGCCAGCATAACATTGTTCCATTGCTTCCTCCCCCGTTTGTCTTCCCATAGTGCCACCTCTCCTACCAGGTAAGTGATGACCACGCATCCGGCCAAAAGTGACTCCATGGAGTCTATTTCAATTGCTCCATGATCCAGTTCTTATGCTCTTATGCCCATTTTACCATTTTCCATTTGGGCCCAGGGGTCATCACGAACACTCTGACCCATTACCAAAGAAAGGTGTGTATGGAAGGGGAAACTTGTAGATGTATTATCGGGGAGCATGAGCTTCAAGCTATGCCTCCACCTTTTCCCAAGGTATGGAGATACAGTGGGTTGACCTTTTTGGGTCTTCTTCCTTTCAGAATCCCCACAAGTAGTTAATTCCTCCATGGCCAACTTAACGACCCAACAGTTAGAAAAATAGTTTGACCCAAGAAATCTAAAGTGAAAATTCTCTCGGAACAATCCCAATGCGGTTATATTTCCCCCAGGCGCCGCGCCCTCCCTCCTCCAGAAATCGCACAGTAAATACCTGTCTTCTGCAGCATGGCGAGCGCAGAATTGAGATTATTGCTTCTTAGAACAGGAGATGACCCAGCATGTGGTTGTCAACTTTTTACGAGACAGGGATCTTCCCTTTAAAATCCTCTTTCCGTATCTTTTTTTTTTTTACTTTTTCTTTTAGATTCCACGTGGATGTATAGTAAAATTACTTTACGAGAATCTTCCTCAATTTCAGAACTGTCCAAAAACATTTATCTGACTTGTCTTTAACAATCTATGAAATTCGATATTTCGGGAACCGTGACGAGAGGCAAAGATGATAAAGTTGTCGATCTACGGGAAGTCGGTGGTGATAAAGATGAGTCTTCAACTCAATGTCAATGTGATTTATGGTGGTGGAATGATGCGGGTACACGGCGCCAACAATTTCTATTGGAATGTACAGTAATATTGAGTTGAGCGGAGATTCCTTAGAGGAGACAATTCTACAAGAGCTTAAGATCAACAAATATCTTTTGATGCCAAGATGTGGCCATCAAGCCATACAAGATCAAGACTAGCCTTCAGCTCCATGTTTGTGTGATTTATGGTGGTGGCATGATGTGGGTAGACTGCGCCAACAACTTCTATTGGAATGTACAGTAATATTGAGGTGAGTGGAGATTCATTAGAGAAGCCAATTCTGCAAGAAGGAATGATCATGAAAAGATCTTTTGATGCCAAGATGTGGCCATCAAGCCATACAAGATCAAGACTAGCCAGCTCTATGCCAGTGTGATTTATGGTGGTGGCATGATGTGGGTACATAGCGCCAACAACGTCTATTGGAATGTACAGTAATATTGAGGTGAGTGAAGATTCCTTAGAGAAGCCAATTCTGCAAGAAGGAATGATCATGAGAAGATCTTTTGATGCCAAGATGTGGCCATCAATCCATACAAGATCAAGACTAGCCTTCAGCTCCATGCCTGTGTGATTTATGGTGGTGAAATGATGCAGGTGCACGGCACCAACAATTTCTATTGGAATGTACAGTAATATTGAGTTGAGTGGAGATTCCTTAGAGGAGACAATTCTACAAGAGCTAAAGATCAAGAAAAGATCTTTTGATGCCAAGATGTGGCCATCAAGCCATACAAGATCAAGACTAGCCTTCAGCTCCATGCCTGTGTGATTTATGGTGGTGAAATGATGCAGGTGCACGGCACCAACAATTTCTATTGGAATGTACAGTAATATTGAGTTGAGTGGAGATTCCTTAGAGGAGACAATTCTACAAGAGCTTAAGATCAAGAAAAGATCTTTTGATGCCAAGATGTGGCCATCAAGCCATACAAGATCAAGACTAGCTTTCAGCTCAATGGTGGTAAAATGATGTGGGTACATGGCGCCAACAATTTATATTGGAATATACAGTAATGTAGAGTGGAGTGGAGATTCCTTATAGGAGACAATTCTGTAAGAAGGAATGATCATGATAAGATCTTTTGATGCCAAGATGTGGCCATCAAAACATACAAGATCAAGACTAGCCTTCAACTCCAGGCCAGGGTGATTTATGGTGGCGGAATGATGCAGGTACATGGCTCTCCATTCCAGTACATAAATTCAAATTGTCTCTCCAGTAAAGGAGACAAACTCTAGCACAGCGCCACCTATTGGAAGTAGCGATCCTAAAAGTCACAAGTGGATTTTTGACAATCCTTTGCAATATGACTCAGGATATATAAGCCAGATCAGAATCCCAATTTGCAGACACGGTGTTTCGGGGTGCTTGCCCCTCGTCAGTGCAAAGTATGGGGGTGTCTGATCTGGCTCATGAGAAAGCTAAGTGTTCCCCCGTGGTCCCCACATAGCTTTCTCATGAGCCAGATCAGACACCCCCATACTTTGCACTGACGAGGGGCAAGCACCCCGAAACACCGTGTCTGCAAATTGGGATTCTGATCTGGCTTATATATCCTGAGTCATATTGCAAAGGATTGTCAAAAATCCACTTGTGACTTTTAGGATCGCTACTTCCAATAGGTGGCGCTGTGCTAGAGTTTGTCTCCTTTACTGGAGAGACAATTTGAATATTTCCCAGAGGGGCATTGCAGCTATAAGTCCCCTTACCTGGCAGCCAGACTGGCTTGCAAAGTCTCCTTAAGGAGAATAGTGTTCCCCCGTGGAATTTTAGGGGCATTGCAGCTATAAGTCCCCTTACCTGGCAGCCAGACTGGCTTGCAAAGTCTCCTTAAGGAGAATAGTGTTCCCCCGTGGTCCCCACATAGCTTTCTCATGAGCCAGATCAGACACCCCCATACTTTGCACTGACGAGGGGCAAGCACCCCGAAACACCGTGTCTGCAAATTGGGATTCTGATCTGGCTTATATATCCTGAGTCATATTGCAAAGGATTGTCAAAAATCCACTTGTGACTTTTAGGATCGCTACTTCCAATAGGTGGCGCTGTGCTAGAGTTTGTCTCCTTTACTGGAGAGACAATTTGAATATTTCCCAGAGGGGCATTGCAGCTATAAGTCCCCTTACCTGGCAGCCAGACTGGCTTGCAAAGTCTCCTTAAGGAGAATAGTGTTCCCCCGTGGAATTTTAGGGGCATTGCAGCTATAAGTCCCCTTACCTGGCAGCCAGACTGGCTTGCAAAGTCTCCTTAAGGAGAATAGCATTCCAGTACATGACACTTAAAATTTCAACTGGAATGTAGGGTAGTACGGCGTTGAGTGGAGATTCCTTGGAGAGAACAATTCTTCAAGAATGAAAGACAAAGGAAAGATCTTTAGATGTCCTTTAAAACGTTGACTAGAGATAATTGAGTGGATGATGATCAAGTAGGATCTACGGGAAGTCCGGTGATCAAAACAGGCTTTATTTTTTCATCCATGCAAGGGTGTCAGATGGTGGTGGAATTTTGCTGGTACATGGGGACTTTAATTTTGACTGGATTGTAGGGTTTTATGGCATTGGGCAGAGATTCTTTGGAGGAGATAATCTTGCAAGAAAACAATGACGTTGCAAAAGGCTAGCTGTTTGAAAGAACTGTGGATGCCGCCAGGTAAAGGCTGGTTTTCATGGCTCCGGTACAGCCGCCAGAGATTATGGTCGCGACCGATAGACCAACTTGTGTAATTCGATTTCCATAACCTCTAGTTACAAGATATCCTGCTTTCTGTTACGTGGTGCCTATAATTTCTACCAGACTGTTATTATGGAGTTGAGTAGATATTCTTTGGAGGAGCTAATTCTGCAAGACCGAAAGAGAAAGGAAACATCTTTAGATGCCAAGATGCGTCCATCAAAGCATTCACGGTCAAGACAAGAGGACTTATGATGGTGGAATGATGTGGGTAGAGTGGTTCTTGGTTCTCAAAGCCTGGCACCTAAAATATCTACTGGAATGTTGGGTAGTATGGCATTTACTGGTGATTTATTGAAGAAAACAATTCTGCAAGAACGAAGGACAAAGGAAAGATCTTTAGAAGCCAAGATATGTCTAGGATGTAGGATGGTTGGATGACAAAGAATCAGGACATTAATCCACCAGAAGTTGGTGATCAAAATAAGCCTTCATCTCCACGCGAGGGGGATTTATGATGGTGGAATGATGTTACATGACTTGGTTGCTACAGACTGGCTCCTCTAATTTTTAGCGTATATTGTTAGGAGGAAATAATTCTGTAAGAAGGAAAGACAAAGAAAATATCTTTGGATGTCAAGATGTGTCCTTCACACATAATCCAGAGATGGTTGGTGGATGACAGCGAAGCAGTACGTGAAAAGTATTGATGCCTTTGACTAGAAGGGTAGGTCCCTCCATGGCCAACTGGAAGGACTGGAGCCCGGCTGATGGAGAAGAGTGGACCGTCAACTTAAGATAAGCTACATTGAAATATTTTTTTTTGCATATTATCAGCATTTTAGTTTTATCTCGTCACGTCTCTCCTCATTATTCAGTGACCGCCTGTCTCCTCCATCCTCAGTATTCAGTGACCGGCCGTCTCCTCCATCCTCAGTATTCAGTGACCGCCTGTCTCCTCCATCCTCAGTATTCAGTGAGTTGGGCTGCAGTGTGTACATCGCCCTGGCCAAAAACTGATGCTCTAGCAGGATACAGCTAAACCCCCACTAAGTGAAGGCATCACAGGTGCAGGAGAAGCAGATCACACACACACCTTCATGGAATGGAGGGGAGGTGACTGCTAGATGATAAAACTGCACACAAGTGGCTTGCATAGAGCGCTGTTCACATGCAGATGACACAGTCACAAACCCGCAGCCTATTAGGTAACGCCCTTCTATTAGATCAGGCGGGCTGCCAAGCCGTACTCCACTGTATATCATGCACGGACAGACACTCTACAATGCAAGGCCCAACAGAAAGGGGCCTGGCTGTATCCTGTACAAACAAAAAAATATGAGGTTTTTGTTGGTATTTATGGCCATAAAACGTAAGCCTACACCCTCGTCAAGGGACCTCATGTCTGTAGGTCCCTACACTAAATATAAAAAAAGCAACAATAAGAGGATAATGTCCTCCAAAAATCAAGTATTACTCACAGCAAGTTGGGCTGCAGTGTGTACATCGCCCTGCCCAAAAACTGATGCTCTAGCATGATATACAGTGGAGTACGGCTTGGCAGCCCGCCTGATCTAATAGAAGGGCGTTACCTAATAGGCTGCGGGTTTGTGACTGTGTCATCTGCATGTGAACAGCGCTCTATGCAAGCCACTTGTGTGCAGTTTTATCATCCAGCAGTCACCTCCCCTCCATTCCATGAAGGTGTGTGTGTGATCTGCTTCTCCTGCACCTGTGATGCCTTCACTTAGTGGGGGTTTAGCTGTATCCTGCTAGAGCATCAGTTTTTGGCCAGGGCGATGTACACACTGCAGCCCAACTTGCTGTGAGTAATATCAGTATTCAGTGACCAGCCGTCTCCTCCATCCTCCGTATTCAGTGACCGCCTGTCTCCTCCATCCTCAGTATTCAGTGACCTCCCGTCTCCTCCATCCTCAGTATTCAGTGACCTCCCGTCTCCTCCATCCTCAGTATTCAGTGACCTCCCGTCTCCCCCGTCCTCAGTATTCAGTGACCGCCCATCTCCTCCGTCCTCAGTATTCAGTGACCGCCCATCTCCTCCGTCCTCAGTATTCAGTGACCTCCCGTCTCCTCCATCCTCAGTATTCAGTGACCACCCGTCCCCTCCGTCCTCAGTATTCAGTGACCGCCCGTCTCCTCCGTCCTCAGTATTCAGTGACCGCCCGTCTCCTCCGTCCTCAGTATTCAGTGACCGCCCGTCTCCTCCGTCCTCAGTATTCAGTGACCACCCGTCTCCTCCGTCCTCACTATTCAGTGACCACCCGTCTCCTCCGTCCTCACTATTCAGTGACCGCCCGTCTCCTCTATCCTTAGTATTCAGTCACCGCCCGTCTCCTCCGTCCTTAGTATTCAGTGACCGCCCGTCTCCTCCGTCCTTAGTATTCAGTGACCGCCCATCTCATCCATCCTCAGTATTCAGTGACCGCCCGTCTCCTCCATCCTCAGTATCCAGTGACCGCTCGTCTCCTCCGTCCTCAGTATTCAGTGACCGCCCGTCTCCTACATCCTCAGTATTCAGTGACTGCCCGTCTCCTCCGTCCTCAGTATTCAGTGACCTACCATCTCCTCCGTCCTCAGTATTCAGTGACCGCCCGTCTCCTCCGTCCTCAGTATTCAGTGACCGCCCGTCTCCTCCGTCCTCAGTATTCAGTGACCGCTCAACTCCTCCGTCCTCAGTATTCAGTGACCGCTCGTCTCCTCCATCCTCAGTATTCGGTGACCGCCCATCTCCTTCGTCCTCAGTATTCAGTGACCGCCCATCTCCTCCATTCTCAGTATTCAGTGACCGCCCGTCTCCTCCATCCTCAGTATTCAGTGACCGCCCGTCTCCTCTGTTCTCAGTATTCAATGACCGCCCGTCTCCTCCATCCTCAGTATCCAGTGACCGCCCGTCTCCTCCGTCCTCACTATTCAGTGACCGCCCGTCTCCTCCGTCCTCACTATTCAGTGACCGCCCGTCTCCTCTATCCTCAGTATTCAGTCACCGCCCGTCTCCTCCGTCCTTAGTATTCAGTGACCGCCCGTCTCCTCCGTCCTTAGTATTCAGTGACCGCCCGTCTCCTCCATCCTCAGTATTCAGTGACCGCCCGTCTCCTCCGTCCTCAGTATTCAGTGACCGCCCGTCTCCTCCATCCTCACTATTCAGTGACCACCCGTCTCCTCCGTCCTCACTATTCAGTGACCGCCCGTCTCCTCTATCCTCAGTATTCAGTCACCGCCCGTCTCCTCCATCCTTAGTATTCAGTGACCGCCCGTCTCCTCCGTCCTTAGTATTCAGTGACCGCCCATCTCATCCATCCTCAGTATTCAGTGACCGCCCGTCTCCTCCATCCTCAGTATCCAATGACCGCTCGTCTCCTCCGTCCTCAGTATTCAGTGACCGCCCGTCTCCTCCGTCCTCAGTATTCAGTGACCGCCCGTCTCCTCCGTCCTCAGTATTCAGTGACCGCCCGTCTCCTCCGTCCTCAGCATTCAGTGACCGCCCGTCTCCTCCGTCCTCAGCATTCAGTGACCGCCCGTCCCCTCCATCCTCAGTATTCAGTGACCGCCCGTGTCCTCTGTTCTCAGTATTCAATGACCGCCCGTCTCCTCCATCCTCAGTATCCAGTGACCGCCCGTCTCCTCCGTCCTTAGTATTCAGTGACCGCCCGTCTCCTCCATCCTCAGTATTCAGTGACCGCCCGTCTCCTCCATCCTCAGTATCCAGTGACCGCTCGTCTCCTCCGTCCTCAGTATTCAGTGACCGCCCGTCTCCTCCGTCCTCAGTATTCAGTGACCGCCCGTCTCCTCCGTCCTCAGTATTCAGTGACCGCCTGTCTCCTCCGTCCTCAGCATTCAGTGACCGCCCGTCTCCTCCATCCTCAGTATTCAGTGACCGCCCGTCTCCTCCGTCCTCAGCATTCAGTGACCACCCGTCTCCTCCGTCCTCAGCATTCAGTGACCGCCCGTCTCCTCCGTCCTCAGTATTCAGTGACTGCCCGTCTCCTCCGTCCTCAGTATTCAGTGACCGCCCGTCTCCTCCGTCCTCAGTATTCAGTGACCGCCCGTCTCCTCCGTCCTCAGTATTCAGTGACCGCCCGTCTCCTCCGTCCTCAGTATTCAGTGACCGCCCGTCTCCTCCGTCGTCAGTATTCAGTGACCGCCTGTTTCCTCCGTCCTCAGTATTCAGTGACCGCCCGTCTCCTCCGTCCTCAGTATTCAGTGACCGCCCGTCTCCTCCGTCCTCAGTATTCAGTGACCGCCCGTCTCCTCCGTCCTCAGTATTCAGTGACTGCCCGTTTCCTCCGTCCTCAGTATTCAGTGACCGCCCGTCTCCTCCGTCGTCAGTATTCAGTGACCGCCTGTTTCCTCCGTCCTCAGTATTCAGTGACCGCCCGTCTCCTCCGTCCTCAGTATTCAGTGACCGCCCGTCTCCTCCGTCCTCAGTATTCAGTGACCGCCCGTCTCCTCCGTCCTCAGTATTCAGTGACCGCCCGTCTCCTCCGTCCTCAGTATTCAGTGACCGCCCGTCTCCTCCGTCGTCAGTATTCAGTGACCGCCTGTTTCCTCCGTCCTCAGTATTCAGTGACCGCCCGTCTCCTCCGTCCTCAGTATTCAGTGACCGCCCGTCTCCTCCATCCTCAGTATTCAGTGACCGCCTGTTTCCTCCGTCCTCAGTATTCAGTGACCGCCCGTCTCCTCCGTCCTCAGTATTCAGTGACCGCCCGTCTCCTCCGTCCTCAGTATTCAGTGACCGCCCGTCTCCTCCGTCCTCAGTATTCAGTGACCGCCTGTTTCCTCCGTCCTCAGTATTCAGTGACCGCCCGTCTCCTCCGTCCTCAGTATTCAGTGACCGCCCGTCTCCTCCGTCCTCAGTATTCAGTGACCGCCCGTCTCCTCCGTCCTCAGTATTCAGTGTTTTATCAATTTCTATAGACTCTTCATGGAGGTATTATTTCTGTTATATATTGTGATGTTATTTAACCCCTTTACAACCTAGGACATACCTATACGTCGTAGCTTGCCTCCCTACCTTTAGTGCGGCTCTCATTATTCCCTGCTCGTCTGGTGATCAGATCAACTAACAGGCGCTGGTAGATTGGAGATCGGAGATCCACCCACACCACTTAACCCCTTAGATTGCGCTATAAAACTCCGACAGCGCGATCTAATGTGCTCCAGCGGGGATTGTGTCATTCTCCGTCATCATCGGCGTCCCTATGATGGGATCACGGGGCACCAATGGGTTGACATGACAGCGGGGGTCACTGCCAGTCACAGGACAGCAGCATTCCTGCTGATCAGAGCCATGATGATGATGATGATGATGACGACATGTTAGTTTTTCCCTATAGTGAACATTGTAAATATTAAAAACCCAAAAAACTATCATGCAATTGCACTTTTTTTTCTGCAATGTTAACCGCACTTGGAGTTTTTACCATTTTTCAATACAATATCAGACAGAATGAATGGAGTAATTCCTGTATATAGGAGCAGTATTATAGTAGTTATATTCTTGTACATAGGGGCAGTATTATAACAGTTATATTCTTGTACATAGGGGCAGTATTATAGTAGTTATATTCTTGTACATAGGGGCAGTATTATAGTAGTTATATTCTTGTATATAGTGGCAGTATTATAGTAGTTATATTCTTGTGCATAGGGGCAGTATTATAGTAGTTATATTCTTGTACATAGGGGCAGTATTATAGTAGTTATATTCTTGTACATAGGGGCAGTATTATAGTAGTTATATTCTTGTACATAGGGGGCAGTATTATAGTAGTTATATTCTTGTACATAGGGGACAGTATTATAGTAGTTATATTCTTGTATATAGGGGCAGTATTATAGTAGTTATATTCTTGTACATAGGGGGCAGTATTATAGTAGTTATATTCTTGTACATAGGGGCAGTATTATAGTAGTTATATTCTTGTACATAGGAGCAGTATTATAGTAGTTATATTCTTGTACATAGGGGCAGTATTATAGTAGTTATATTCTTGTACATAGGGGCACTATTATAGTAGTTATATTCTTGTACATAGGAGCAGTATTATAGTAGTTATATTCTTGTACATAGGGGCAGTATTATAGTAGTTATATTCTTGTACATAGGGGGCAGTATTATAGTAGTTATATTCTTGTACATAGGGGCAGTATTATAGTAGTTATATTCTTGTATATAGGGGCAGTATTATAGTAGTTATATTCTTGTACATAGGGGGCAGTATTATAGTAGTTATATTCTTGTACATAGGGGCACTATTATAGTAGTTATATTCTTGTACATAGGAGCAGTATTATAGTAGTTATATTCTTGTACATAGGGGCAGTATTATAGTAGTTATATTCTTGTACATAGGGGGCAGTATTATAGTAGTTATATTCTTGTACATAGGGGCAGTATTATAGTAGTTATATTCTTGTACATAGGAGGCAGTATTATAGTAGTTATATTCTTGTACATAGTGGGCAGTATTATAGCAGTTATATTCTTGTACATAGGTGCAGTATTATAGTAGTTATATTCTTGTATATAGGGGGCAGTATTATAGTAGTTATATTCTTGTACATAGGGGCAGTATTATAGCAGTTATATTCTTGTACATAGGGGCAGTATTATAGCAGTTATATTCTTGTACATAGGGGGCAGTATTATAGTAGTTATATTCTTGTACATAGGGGCAGTATTATAGAAGTTATATTCTTGTATATAGGAGCAGTATTATAGTAGTTATATTCTTGTACATAGGGGGCAGTATTATAGTAGTTATATTCTTGTACATAGGAACAGTATTATAGTAGTTATATTCTTGTACATAGGAGCAGTATTATAGTAGTTATATTCTTGTACATAGGGGCAGTATTATAGTAGTTATATCCTTGTACATAGGGGCAGTATTATAGTAGTTATATTCTTGTATATAGGAGCAGTATTATAGTAGTTATATTCTTGTACATAGGGGCAGTATTATAGTAGTTATATTCTTGTACATAGGAGCAGTATTATAGTAGTTATATTCTTGTACATAGGGGCAGTATTATAGTAGTTATATTCTTGTATATAGGAGCAGTATTATAGTAGTTATATTCTTGTACATAGGGGGCAGTATTATAGTAGTTATATTCTTGTATATAGGGGGCAGTATTATAGTAGTTATATTCTTGTACATAGGGGGCAGTATTATAGTAGTTATATTCTTGTACATAGGGGCAGTATTATAGTAGTTATATTCTTGTATATAGGGGGCAGTATTATAGTAGTTATATTCTTGTACATAGGGGGCAGTATTATAGTAGTTATATTGTTGTACATAGGGGTGCAGTATTATAGTAGTTATATTCTTGTACATAGGGGGCAGTATTATAGTAGTTATATTCTTGTACATAGGAGCAGTATTATAGTAGTTATATTCTTGTACATAGGGGGCAGTATTATAGTAGTTATATTCTTGTATATAGGGGGCAGTATTATAGTAGTTATATTCTTGTACATAGGGGCAGTATTATAGTAGTTATATTCTTGTACATAGGAGCAGTATTATAGTAGTTATATTCTTGTACATAGGGGCAGTATTATAGTAGTTATATTCTTGTATATAGGAGCAGTATTATAGTAGTTATATTCTTGTACATAGGAGCAGTATTATAGTAGTTATATTCTTGTATATAGGAGCAGTATTATAGTAGTTATATTCTTGTACATAGGAGCAGTATTATAGTAGTTATATTCTTGTACATAGGGGCAATATTATAGTAGTTATATTCTTGTATATAGGGGCAGTATTATAGTAGTTATATTCTTGTATATAGGGGGCAGTATTATAGTAGTTATATTCTTGTACATAGGAGCAGTATTATAGTAGTTATATTCTTGTATATAGGAGCAGTATTATAGTAGTTATATTCTTGTATATAGGGGGCAGTATTATAGTAGTTATATTCTTGTACATAGGGGGCAGTATTATAGTAGTTATATTCTTGTACATAGGAGCAGTATTATACTAGTTATATTCTTGTATATAGGAGCAGTATTATAGTAGTTATATTCTTGTACATAGGGGCAGTATTATAGTAGTTATATTCTTGTACATAGGGGCAGTATTATAGTAGTTATATTCTTGTATATAGGGGGCAGTATTATAGTAGTTATATTCTTGTACATAGGGGCAGTATTATAGTAGTTATATTCTTGTACATAGGGAGCAGTATTATAGTAGTTATATTCTTGTACCTAGGTGCAGTATTATAGTTATATTCTTGTATATAAGGGCAGTATTATAGTAGTTATATTCTTGTGCATAGGGGGTAGTGTGGAGACACGGGGCTCAGTGGGTGCTCTCGTCCACTAAAACCCGCCGCCTTTAGAAAGACAGCGTGGCTCAGGGCTCATCCCAACTGAACGCCGGCCTCCTTAACCGTGGGCATAACACTACTCAGACAACACAGGGTTAGGGAACCACAATAATTAGACTTTATTGGATCCCCAAACAATTAACGGCACATAACGCATAACCAGCAAAACACACAAATGTAACAGGCAACAGAGTCTCACCCTTCCGCTGGCTCACCAGGGATTTAGAATGTCCATGCCTCACAGGTTCCAAGCTGTCTGAGGTCTGCAAAGTCTGTAACAGGTGACTGAACTGTCCCAACCTGAGTGTCCTCCTTAGGTAGTCCTGGTTTGATGTTAAAATCCTGGCAGCCGGAGTCGAAATCCCTAGGCTGTGGATATGGTCTCCAACCGGATCCGGAGTCCCTAGATTGAAGCCATAAGATGTCCTGATCCTCCAGTCAGCTCCAAAGAACTTAGACTGAATCCATCAACCATCAACCACTCTGGTGGCTTAAAGAAGTCCTCTCTTATAGCCACAGCCCTCCCCCTGGACACACTGCGTCCTCATCCATTGGTTGGACAAGATTGCTTCTCCCATTGGACGAATTTCAAGCTACATGGACAATGCTCATTCAAATGATGTGCTTAGAAAGGCTGAGGGTGTACATGTAAACTGGGAGCCACCGATTAGACAATGGCTACTAAGGTAATTACATTATCAATACACAGCTACAATACAATGGTTACTGGAAATGTATGGAGAACAATAGTCTAGCTTTCAGTGGCCAACACAATTACATTGAGTCAACAAGAGTCTTGTAAAAACAATGAGGGACTTCTCCCCCCGGCTATAGACAATCTATCATGCTGTCTGGCTGGATTTTAAGAAACATTAACCCATGTCGTCACATTCCTCCCCCTTCTTAATATTAGCCAGACATGATAGGCTTCCGATCATCCTTCTCCTCTTGTCGGGAAAGCCCATCCGCATTTCCATGGTTCTTGCCTTGTTTATGGGAGATGGAAAAATTGTAAGATTGTAATGCCAGACTCCACCTGAGCAACCGTCCGCTGTCCCCGGCAGTGCGATTTAGCCAACTCAATGGATTGTGGTCAGTGAGGACTGTGAACTCATTGCCATAGAGGTAGGGCTGCAATTTTTTTAGGGCCCAGACTATGGCCAGGCATTCTTTTTCTATGGTGGCATAAGCCCTCTCTCGGTCCAACAGTTTCCGGGAGAGGTAAGCTATCGGATGTTCCTCACCGTTGTCCCCCAATTGGCTAAGTACAGCTCCTAGTCCTGTGTCCGATGCGTCTGTTTGGACAATGAATCTGCGACGGAAGTCAGGAGCAGTCAAGACTGGGCTTTGGGCTAGCCGGTCTTTCAATTGGAGGAACGCAGTTTCACATTCTGGGGTCCAGATAAGGTTACGGGCATATCTTTTGGTTGTGAGGTCAGTGAGCGGTTTTGCTATGGTACTGTAATTGGGGATAAACTTTCGATAGTAGTTTGCGGTTCCTAGAAATGCACGGACCTGTTTTTGATTGACCGGGCGTGGCCACTGGATAATGGCTTCTACTTTTGCAGGTTCGGGACGAATGCACCCACTTCCCACCCGATGTCCCAGGTATAGCACTTCGGCCATCCCCATTTGGCATTTGTCAGGTCGGATGGTGAGCTGGGCTTTGGCTACCCTCTGCAGCACCTGGGACACATGCTGAAGATGCTCTTCCCAAGTGTCGCTGAAGATAGCGATGTCATCCAAATAGGCCTGGGCATACCCCTGACATCCCTCTAGTAAATGGTCTACCATCCTCTGGAAGGTGGCTGGGGCGTTTTTCATCCCAAAAGGCATGCTGGTAAACTCAAAGAGGCCAAAAGGGGTTATGAAGGCCGATTTCTCTTGAGCGTCTTTTGTGAGTGGGATCTGCCAGTATCCCTTGCTCAAATCGAGGGTAGATATAAACCGAGACCCCCCTAACCTATCTAGTAGTTCATCCACCCGGGGCATGGGGTAAGCATCTGTAATCGTGACCTCATTGAGCCGTCTATAGTCCACACAGAAACGAGTACTCTTGTCCTTTTTTGGCACCACTACCACACTGGCAGCCCATGGGCTATGGGAGGGGACTATGACTCCCATATTTAACATGTCATCCACCTCGGCCTTCATCATTGCCAACACAGGAGGGGTCACCCGGTAGGCGGGTTGTCTTAGTGGGGTGGCTGCCCCTGTATTGACATGATGCTGGACCAGGGGGGTTCTACCAGGCTGACTTGTGAACAGGGTTTCATATTTTCCGAGTATGTCTGATATCTGTCGCTTCTGTGATGGACAAAGCTGCTCCCCTAGTGATACATCTTTTACCCCCATTTCCCTTTTGGAGTCCACTAATAGGTCTGGGATCTGGTCCAACTCTGGATCATCTAACTCTGGACAGCAAACTGCTAAATTGGTGACTTCTCGTTCCTCATAAGCTTTTAGCCTGTTGATGTGGTAGGTACGCTCACGAACACCTGCTCGATCCAGGGCCACGGTGTAGTCAGTATTGCCACATTTCTTGGTAATGGTGAATGGACCCGCCCACATGGCTTGCAGCTTGTTTTTCCGCACCGGTACTAGTACTAGGACCTTCTGTCCACAGGCAAATTCTCGGGGCCGGGCAGTGCGGTCGTAACATCGTTTTTGCCTTTCCTGAGCCACTTCTAAATTCCCATGGGCTAACGCCATGAGGTGCCTCATCCTTTCCCTAAACTTTTGAACATAGTCCAGTATGGGAACCTCTTCTGTGGGGAAGGTGCCCTCCCAACTCTCTCGTACCAGCTCTAGGGGCCCTCGTACTTTTCGGCCGTACAGCAATTCAAAGGGAGAGAACCCAGTGGAGTCCTGCGGCACCTCCCGGTAAGCAAAAAGGAGCTGCTGCAAGTTTTTCTCCCAGTCCCCCCCCCTCGGACTCCACATATCGGCTAATGAGCTGTTTGAGCGTTTTGTTGAAGCGCTCAGACAATCCATTTGTTTCAGGATGGTAGGGGGTTGTGCGCATGGGGCGGACTCCATGTTTTTCCCACAGGGTGTGAATCAGTTCACTTTGGAACTGTGCCCCCTGGTCAGTCAATACTTCCTGTGGAAACCCTACCCGGCTAAAGATGTCCAGTAGAGCTTGAGCCACGTGCTCTGCATCTATGGAGGTTAAGGCAACGGCTTCTGGGTAACGGGTGGCAAAGTCTATCAGGGTGAGGATGAATCTTTTTCCACTGCGGCTGGGGATGGCTAAGGGGCCTACTATATCAATGGCAACTCTCTGGAACGGTTCTCCTATCAAGGGCATGGGTTGAAGTGGGGCACGGCATGGGGCTCCCCCCATACGCTGACACACTGGGCAAGAGGCTCTGTATTTTTGCACTTCTTGAGTGACTCTTGGCCAGAAAAAACTACGCAGCAGGCGGGCCCGAGTCTTTTTGGTCCCCATGTGCCCAGCCGCAGGAACATCATGAGCTAAACGCAACAGTTGGGGTCGGTATGGCTGGGGTACCACAAGCTGATGTACACGGGTCCAGGGTTTTTCTGGGCAGGATGCGGGCTTCTCCCGATATAAGAGGCCTTTTTACCATCTATATACCTCCCCCTGATTTCCTCCCCCAGGTTGGGTGGCCGCACTACGGATAAGCTCTAAGGTGGGGTCTGACAGTTGAGCTTCCCTGAACTCTTTACGATCTATCTCCCCCCAATCAATGGCCACAGTTGGGTCTGATGTACTCACATTTGTTGGCTCTGATGAGGAGGCTGAAGATTGAGGAGTTGGGTTCTCCTCTGATGGGCTGGAAGAAAGACCTGCACCAGGATGGTGTTTGGCTTGGCTGCGGGTGATGGCGGTGACAAACTGGCTGGATAGTCCTTGTCCTAGGTCATTTCCCAAAATTACAGGGGTGGGGAGGCCGTCCATGAGCCCCACTTCAACCTCTCCTTGGTCAGTTCCCCAGTCCAACTGCACTCGTGCCAGAGGGATGTTCGAGCGCTGGCCCCCAGCAAGGATGATGGTCACTTGGCGGCCAGGTAAATGATGTTCTGTGGGAACAATATCTGGGCTGACCAGGGTGATGGAAGATCCCGAGTCTCGAAGTCCCTGAGCCTGTATATCACCGACCTTGACCGTCTGGATGTGGGGATGGAGGTTAGCTGGTGTACGGTGTCCGGCCTGCCGTAGGGTGTGGACTGGATAAACCACTTCCTCAGCTATTGGTGTTTCTCGGGAGTAGCATTCCTCAGGTCTCGTTGGTTCATCTCGGCATATGTTGACTGGTAGACGGGCTCCAGGCATGGGGCCCCGGTTTTGTAGACACTCTTTGGCCATGTGTCCAAGGCGCCCACACGTATAACAGCGCCGTGGGTTAGACAAGTCACCCACCCTGTTGGTAAACCTTTGTCTTGTTGGGGCTTCTGTGGGGTAACGAGTTAGTCCAGCACGTGAGTCTGGGGGTCGCTTGGATCCATGGTTGAGGGACCTATTGGGCCTCCAGCTGGGTCGGTTGGCTGTAAATTCGTCCGCCAATCGCGCTGCTTGCTCTGGGGTGTCGGGCTTCCTGTCAGCTACCCATTCTCGGATTTCCGGGTCCATCTGCACCAGCAGCTGTTCAAGCACTATCACATCACGGAGGGCAGCAGCGGAGTGGGCAGCCCGTCCATCGAGCCAGCGATTACAGTGTCGTCGGAGTTGACTGCCAAATTCGACGTACGAGACACCCTGGCGAGACATAGTCCGGAACTTAGTGCGATGTCTCTCGGGCGTTATGGCAAAAAGGGCCAACAAAGTGTCCTTAATAATTCCGTAGTCCAAGCAGTCCTGAGGCCCAAGTGATCGGACAGCCTCCTGGGCCCGGACCGGCAAGCTTGTCCACAGGTATTTGGACCACTCATCTGTGGGCACCTGGTGCATACGCATTAGCATCTCAAAGTTTTGCAAGTGTTCATCTATCTCAGTGCTGGAATCATTAAACACTGGCACATCCCTGTAGCGAAGATGACTTCCTTGGTGGTGGTCTATCCTGGAGGTAGGTGCTGATGGTGAGGAAATTGGAAATCCAAACACAAATTGCAGAACACCAGCCCTCTCTTCCCTTGAAGCTTCAGGCCCCAATGCAGTAAACAATTCCTTGACTCGGTCTGCTTGGGTTTGGTTTGTTTCCAGACTGTCACTGGATCTAGGATGAGATACAGGGTTTACCTCCTCTGATACCACAACGGCAGTGTCCTCATCATCCTCTGCATCATTCTGGGCATCCCAACAAACTAATTTCCGGATCAAGTCTGACCGAGTGTCAGTGTTCCTGTAGTCAATCTTTCGCATCTGGCACAGATCCTGTAGCATCCATTTACTGCTGCGGTCGTAACTCCTCTCTGGTCCTTGTCCCATGGCTGAGCTGGTGGGGTTGGACATGGCAGCGTCCGAAACCTGAATGCCTCCCCTATGGCCTGCTGGGTATGCTTATGTGCCTCCCTGGTTGTTGAGCCCTGGACGGTGTCCGAAAACACCAGTCCACTGCAGCTCCCCTGGGTAAACCAGGCTGAGTAGTATCCCACTGCTGCCACCAATTGTGGAGACACGGGGCTCAGTGGGCGCTCTCGTCCACTAAAACCCGCCGCCTTTAGAAAGACAGCGTGGCTCAGGGCTCATCCCAACTGAACGCCGGCCTCCTTAACCGTGGGCATAACACTACTCAGACAACACAGGGTTAGGGAACCACAATAATTAGACTTTATTGGATCCCCAAACAATTAACGGCACATAACGCATAACCAGCAAAACACACAAATGTAACAGGCAACAGAGTCTCACCCTTCCGCTGGCTCACCAGGGATTAGAATGTCCATGCCTCACAGGTTCCAAGCTGTCTGAGGTCTGCAAAGTCTGTAACAGGTGACTGAACTGTCCCAACCTGCGTGTCCTCCTTAGGTAGTCCTGGTTTGATGTTAAAATCCTGGCAGCCGGAGTCGAAATCCCTAGGCTGTGGATATGGTCTCCAACCGGATCCGGAGTCCCTAGATTGAAGCCATAAGATGTCCTGATCCTCCAGTCAGCTCCAAAGAGCTTAGACTGAATCCATCAACCATCAACCACTCTGGTGGCTTAAAGAAGTCCTCTCTTATAGCCACAGCCCTCCCCCTGGACACACTGCGTCCTCATCCATTGGTTGGACAAGATTGCTTCTCCCATTGGACGAATTTCAAGCTACATGGACAATGCTCATTCAAATGATGTGCTTAGAAAGGCTGAGGGTGTACATGTAAACTGGGAGCCACTGATTAGACAATGGCTACTAAGGTAATTACATTATCAATACACAGCTACAATACAATGGTTACTGGAAATGTCTGGAGAACAATAGTCTAGCTTTCAGTGGCCAACACAATTACATTGAGTCAACAAGAGTCTTGTAAAAACAATGAGGGACTTCTCCCCCGTCTATAGACAATCTATCATGCTGTCTGGCTGGATTTTAAGAAACATTAACCCATGTCGTCACAGGTAGTATTATAGTAGTTATATTCTTGTACATAGGGGGTAGTATTATAGTAGTTATATTCTTGTACATAGGGCGCGGTATTATAGTAGATATATTCCTGTACATAGGTGCAGTATTATAGTAGTTATATTCTTGTACATAGGAGCAGTATTATAGTAGTTATATTCTTGTACATAGGGGCAGTATTATAGTAGTTATATTCTTGTACATAGGGGGCAGTATTATAGTAGTTATATTCTTGTATATAGGGGCAGTATTATAGTAGTTATATTCTTGTACATAGGGGGTAGTATTATAGTAGTTATATTCTTGTACATAGGTGCAGTATTATAGTAGTTATATTCTTGTACATAGGAGCAGTATTATAGTAGTTATATTCTTGTACATAGGGGCAGTATTATAGTAGTTATATTCTTGTATATAGGGGCAGTATTATAGTAGTTATATTCTTGTACATAGGGGCAGTATTATAGTAGTTATATTCTTGTACATAGGGGCAGTATTATAGTAGTTATATTCTTGTACATAGGGGCAGTATTATAGTAGTTATATTCTTGTACATAGGTGCAGTATTATAGTAGTTATATTCTTGTACATAGGAGCCGTATTATAGTAGTTATATTCTTGTACATAGGGGCAGTATTATAGTAGTTATATTCTTGTATATAGGGGCAGTATTATAGTAGTTATATTCTTGTACATAGGGGCAGTATTATAGTAGTTATTCTTGTACATAGGTGCAGTATTATAGTAGTTATATTCTTGTACATAGGGGCAGTATTATAGTAGTTATATTCTTGTATATAGGGGGCAGTATTATAGTAGTTATATTCTTGTACATAGGGGCAGTATTATAGTAGTTATATTCTTGTACATAGGGAGCAGTATTATAGTAGTTATATTCTTGTACCTAGGTGCAGTATTATAGTTATATTCTTGTATATAAGGGCAGTATTATAGTAGTTATATTCTTGTGCATAGGGGGTAGTATTATAGTAGTTATATTCTTGTACATAGGAGCAGTATTATAGTAGTTATATTCTTGTACATAGGGGGTAGTATTATAGTAGTTATATTCTTGTACATAGGGGGCGGTATTATAGTAGATATATTCCTGTACATAGGAGCAGTATTATAGTAGTTATATTCTTGTACATAGGGTGCAGTATTATAGCAGTTATATTCTTGTATATAGGGGCAGTATTATAGTAGTTATATTCTTGTACATAGGGGCAGTATTATAGTAGTTATATTCTTGTACATAGGGGGCAGTATTATAGTAGTTATATTCTTGAGCATAGGGGGTAGTATTATAGTAGTTATATTCTTGTACATAGGAGCAGTATTATAGTAGTTATATTCTTGTACATAGGTGCAGTATTATAGTAGTTATATTCTTGTACATAGGAGCAGTATTATAGTAGTTATATTCTTGTACATAGGGGCAGTATTATAGTAGTTATATTCTTGTACATAGGGGGCAGTATTATAGTAGTTATATTCTTGTATATAGGGGCAGTATTATAGTAGTTATATTCTTGTACATAGGGGCAGTATTAGAGTAGTTATATTCTTGTACATAGGGGGTAGTATTATAGTAGTTATATCCTTGTACATAGGTGCAGTATTATAGTAGTTATATTCTTGTACATAGGAGCAGTATTATAGTAGTTATATTCTTGTACATAGGGGCAGTATTATAGTAGTTATATTCTTGTATATAGGGGCAGTATTATAGTAGTTATATTCTTGTACATAGGGGCAGTATTATAGTAGTTATATTCTTGTACATAGGGGCAGTATTAAAGTAGTTATATTCTTGTACATAGGGGCAGTATTATAGTAGTTATATTCTTGTACATAGGTGCAGTATTATAGTAGTTATATTCTTGTACATAGGAGCAGTATTATAGTAGTTATATTCTTGTACATAGGGGCAGTATTATAGTAGTTATATTCTTGTATATAGGGGCAGTATTATAGTAGTTATATTCTTGTACATAGGGGCAGTATTATAGTAGTTATTCTTGTACATAGGTGCAGTATTATAGTAGTTATATTCTTGTACATAGGGGCAGTATTATAGTAGTTATTCTTGTACATAGGAGCAGTATTATAGTAGTTATATTCTTGTACATAGGGGCAGTATTATAGTAGTTATTCTTGTACATAGGAGCAGTATTATAGTAGTTATATTCTTGGACATAGGGGCAGTATTATAGTAGTTATATTCTTGTACATAGGAGCAGTATTATAGTAGTTATATTCTTGTACATAGGGGCAGTATTATAGTAGTTATATTCTTGTACATAGGGGGCAGTATTATAGTAGTTATATTCTTGTATATAGGTGCAGTATTATAGTAGTTATATTCTTGTACATAGGTGCAGTATTATAGTAGTTATATTCTTGTACATAGGCGCAGTATTATAGTAGTTATATTCTTGTACATAGGAGCAGTATTATAGTAGTTATATTCTTGTACATAGGAGCAGTATTATAGTAGTTATATTCTTGTACATAGGGGCAGTATTATAGTAGTTATATTCTTGTACATAGGGGGCAGTATTATAGTAGTTATATTCTTGTACATAGGTGCAGTATTATAGTAGTTATATTCTTGTATATAGGAGCAGTATTATAGTAGTTATATTCTTGTACATAGGGGGCAGTATTATAATTGTTATATTCTTGTACATAGGGGGCAGTATTATAGTAGTTATATTCTTGTACATAGGGGGCAGTATTATAGTAGTTATATTCTTGTACATAGGTGCAGTATTATAGTAGTTATATTCTTGTATATAGGAGCAGTATTATAGTAGTTATATTCTTGTACATAGGGGCAGTATTATAGTAGTTATATTCTTGTACATAGGTGCAGTATTATAGTAGTTATATTCTTGTACATAGGAGCAGTATTATAGTAGTTATATTCTTGTACATAGGGGCAGTATTATAGTAGTTATATTCTTGTACATAGGGGCAGTATTATAGTAGTTATATTCTTGTACATAGGGGGCAGTATTATAGTAGTTATATTCTTGTATATAGGGGCAGTATTATAGTAGTTATATTCTTGTACATAGGGGCAGTATTAGAGTAGTTATATTCTTGTACATAGGGGGTAGTATTATAGTAGTTATATCCTTGTACATAGGTGCAGTATTATAGTAGTTATATTCTTGTACATAGGAGCAGTATTATAGTAGTTATATTCTTGTACATAGGGGCAGTATTATAGTAGTTATATTCTTGTATATAGGGGCAGTATTATAGTAGTTATATTCTTGTACATAGGGGCAGTATTATAGTAGTTATATTCTTGTACATAGGGGCAGTATTAAAGTAGTTATATTCTTGTACATAGGGGCAGTATTATAGTAGTTATATTCTTGTACATAGGAGCAGTATTATAGTAGTTATATTCTTGTACATAGGAGCAGTATTATAGTAGTTATATTCTTGTACATAGGGGCAGTATTATAGTAGTTATATTCTTGTATATAGGGGCAGTATTATAGTAGTTATATTCTTGTACATAGGGGCAGTATTATAGTAGTTATTCTTGTACATAGGTGCAGTATTATAGTAGTTATATTCTTGTACATAGGGGCAGTATTATAGTAGTTATTCTTGTACATAGGAGCAGTATTATAGTAGTTATATTCTTGTACATAGGGGCAGTATTATAGTAGTTATTCTTGTACATAGGAGCAGTATTATAGTAGTTATATTCTTGGACATAGGGGCAGTATTATAGTAGTTATATTCTTGTACATAGGAGCAGTATTATAGTAGTTATATTCTTGTACATAGGGGCAGTATTATAGTAGTTATATTCTTGTACATGGGGGGCAGTATTATAGTAGTTATATTCTTGTATATAGGTGCAGTATTATAGTAGTTATATTCTTGTACATAGGCGCAGTATTATAGTAGTTATATTCTTGTACATAGGAGCAGTATTATAGTAGTTATATTCTTGTACATAGGAGCAGTATTATAGTAGTTATATTCTTGTACATAGGGGCAGTATTATAGTAGTTATATTCTTGTACATAGGGGGCAGTATTATAGTAGTTATATTCTTGTACATAGGTGCAGTATTATAGTAGTTATATTCTTGTATATAGGAGCAGTATTATAGTAGTTATATTCTTGTACATAGGGGGCAGTATTATAATTGTTATATTCTTGTACATAGGGGGCAGTATTATAGTAGTTATATTCTTGTACATAGGGGGCAGTATTATAGTAGTTATATTCTTGTACATAGGTGCAGTATTATAGTAGTTATATTCTTGTATATAGGAGCAGTATTATAGTAGTTATATTCTTGTACATAGGGGCAGTATTATAGTAGTTAATCTTGTACATAGGAGCAGTATTATAGTAGTTATATTCTTGTACATAGGGGCAGTATTATAGTAGTTATTCTTGTACATAGGAGCAGTATTATAGTAGTTATATTCTTGGACATAGGGGCAGTATTATAGTAGTTATATTCTTGTACATAGGAGCAGTATTATAGTAGTTATATTCTTGTACATAGGGGCAGTATTATAGTAGTTATATTCTTGTACATAGGGGGCAGTATTATAGTAGTTATATTCTTGTATATAGGTGCAGTATTATAGTAGTTATATTCTTGTACATAGGCGCAGTATTATAGTAGTTATATTCTTGTACATAGGAGCAGTATTATAGTAGTTAGATTCTTGTACATAGGAGCAGTATTATAGTAGTTATATTCTTGTACATAGGGGCAGTATTATAGTAGTTATATTCTTGTACATAGGGGGCAGTATTATAGTAGTTATATTCTTGTACATAGGTGCAGTATTATAGTAGTTATATTCTTGTATATAGGAGCAGTATTATAGTAGTTATATTCTTGTACATAGGGGGCAGTATTATAATTGTTATATTCTTGTACATAGGGGGCAGTATTATAGTAGTTATATTCTTGTACATAGGGGGCAGTATTATAGTAGTTATATTCTTGTACATAGGTGCAGTATTATAGTAGTTATATTCTTGTATATAGGAGCAGTATTATAGTAGTTATATTCTTGTACATAGGTGCAGTATTATAGTAGTTATATTCTTGTATATAGGAGCAGTATTATAGTAGTTATATTCTTGTACATAGGAGCAGTATTATAGTAGTTATATTCTTGTACATAGGTGCAGTATTATAGTAGTTATATTCTTGTACATAGGGGGCAGTATTATAGTAGTTATATTCTTGTATATAGGAGTAGTATTATAGTAGTTATATTCTTGTACATAGGAGCAGTATTATAGTAGTTATATTCTTGTACATAGGGGGCAGTATTATAGTAGTTATATTCTTGTACATAGGGGACAGTATTATAGTAGTTATATTCTTGTATATAGGAGTAGTATTATAGTAGTTATATTCTTGTATATAGGGGCAGTATTATAGTAGTTATATTCTTGTACATAGAGGGCAGTATTATAGTAGTTATATTCTTGTACATAGGGGCAGTATTATAGTAGTTATATTCTTGTACATAGAGGGCAGTATTATAGTAGTTATATTCTTGTACATAGGGGCAGTATTATAGTAGTTATATTCTTGTACATAGGGGGCAGTATTATAGTAGTTATATTCTTGTACATAGGTGCAGTATTATAGTAGTTATATTCTTGTACATAGGGGACAGTATTATAGTAGTTATATTCTTGTATATAGGGGCAGTATTATAGTAGTTATATTCTTGTACATAGAGGGCAGTATTATAGTAGTTATATTCTTGTACATAGGGGCAGTATTATAGTAGTTATATTCTTGTACATAGGGGCAGTATTATAGTAGTTATATTCTTGTACATAGGGGGCAGTATTATAGTAGTTATATTCTTGTACATAGGGGCAGTATTATAGTAGTTATATTCTTGTACATAGGGGACAGTATTATAGTAGTTATATTCTTGTACATAGGTGCAGTATTATAGTAGTTATATTCTTGTATATAGGGGCAGTATTATAGTAGATATATTTCCTATATGATAATAATTACCTACCTAACCCCAGATATTTGATTCCTGTTGTAGGCGGTGTCTTCGTGTTTTTGGCCCCTCTCCGGGGACAGTGCTGACCCTCATGTGTCATGTTTTGGGCAGATAATGCTGCTACGCTGACACTGTGACATGTCCCGGGGCTGGTAGCGTTGTGCTCTCCGGGACGCTGGATTATCCGAGCTGCTGGAAAGTGACGTTATTGGCCGCTCTCCAGCCTCGTTCTCCGCAAGTCTCTAAATAAGGTCAGGTATTAGGGGTCCAGATGTGATCTGAAGGTTTATATCAGATTCAGAACCTGGAGTCTATAGAAAATGGATGAATTGTGGAGCAGATGGGGCAGAGCGTCTGCACGGGACGGAGGAGTGTACGATCTGCTGTGGAGCCCCCTCTGTGTACAATACCCAATCCAAAACAGAGGCGCTGAATATGTGGAGGTCCATAGGATATAGAGGTATATAGTATATATGTTGTGTGCAATCTGTCCAAAAAAAGATCGCTACAGTTACATTCAAAATTATCCAAGTACTGGCTAAGATTCTGCGGGAACGCTGCCTGGTTATATATGAAGTCTGCAGCAGGTTATAACACCTAGAGGGTTAGCAGGTCACAACAGCCAGAGGGGGAGCAGGTCACAACAGCCAGAGGGGGAGCAGGTCACAACAGCCAGAGGGGGAGCAGGTCACAACAGCCAGAGGGGGAGCAGGTCACAACAGCCAGAGGGGGAGCAGGTCACAACAGCCAGAGGGGGAGCAGGTCACAACAGCCAGAGGGGGAGCAGGTCACAACAGCCAGAGGGGCAGCAGGTCACAACAGCCAGAGGGGGAGCAGGTCACAACAGCCAGAGGGGGAGCAGGTCACAACAGCCAGAGGGGGAGCAGGTCACAACAGCCAGAGGGGGAGCAGGTCATAACAACCAGATGGGCGGCAGGTCATAACAGCCTGAGGGGCAGCAGGTCATAACAGCCTGAGGGGCAACAGGTTATAATAGCAATAGGGGCAGCAAGTTATAACATGCAGATGGGCAGCAGGTCATAACAGCCAGAGGGGGAGCAGGTCACAACAGCCAGAGGGGGAGCAGGTCACAACAGCCAGAGGGGGAGCAGGTCACAACAGCCAGAGGGGCAGCAGGTCACAACAGCCAGAGGGGGAGCAGGTCACAACAGCCAGAGGGGCAGCAGGTCACAACAGCCAGAGGGGGAGCAGGTCACAACAGCCAGAGGGGGAGCAGGTCACAACAGCCAGAGGGGGAGCAGGTCACAACAGCCAGAGGGGGAGCAGGTCATAACAACCAGATGGGCGGCAGGTCATAACAGCCTGAGGGGCAGCAGGTCATAACAGCCTGAGGGGCAGCAGGTCATAATAGCAATAGGGGCAGCAAGTTATAACATGCAGATGGGCAGCAGGTCATAACAGCCAGAGGGGGAGCAGGTCACAACAGCCAGAGGGGCAGCAGGTTATGACATGAAGAGGGGCAGCAGGTCATAACAACCAGAGGGGCAGCAGGTCATAACAGCCAGAGGGGCAGCAGGTCATAACAGCCAGAGAGGCGGCAGGTCATAACAACCTGAGGGGCAGCAGGTCATAATAGCCATAGGGGCAGCAAGTTATAACATACAGATGGGCAGCAGGTTATGACATGAAGAGGGGCAGCAGGTCATAACAGCCAGAAGGGCAGCAGGTCATAACAGCCAGGGAGGCAGCAGGTCATAACAGCCAGGGGGGGCAGCAGGTCATAACAGCCAGAAGGGAAGCAGGTCATAACAGCCAGGGGGACAGCAGGTCATAACAGCCAGGGGGGCAGCAGGTCATAACAGCCAGGGGGGCAGCGGGTCATAACAGCCAGAGGGGCAGCAGGTCATAACAGCCAGAGGGGTAGTGGGTTATAAAAGCCAGAAGGGCTGCAGGTCATAACAGCCAGAGGGAAAATACTAATTATATGACATAAGGCACCTCCACCATAAAAATCGTAGCTGGGGTGCTCTCATAGGTTTCCACACCATATAGAATAATAATAGAGAAGAGGCACTCCCAGATTAAAGTAAAAAACGTGGAAATTGTAAACATTCAGTCTTAGTGCATCAGACGTTTCGGCCCAGAACATGGCCTTTGTCAATGACCAACAAATGAGTTACACATTCAAACCATAGAAATTCCTTGAGTAGGGAACATGTGCAAAGCGCTATTAGGTATGCGCTTGTGAGATAAGGCTCTATTAAAAGCAGCATCCACCACTGTATATTTGTAAATCGCTAATGAGCTGATCTTGGCAGTGGGGTATAACAGCCAGAAGGGCAGTGGGTTATAACAGCAAGAAGGACAGCAGGTCTTAACAACCAGAGGGACAGCAGGTCATAACAGCCAGAAGGGCAGTGGGGTATAACAGCCAGAGGGGCAGTGGGTTATAACTGCCAGAGTGGCAGCAGGTCATTACAACCAGAAGGGCAGTGGGTTATAACAGCCAGAAGGACAGCAGGTCTTAACAACCAGAGGGGCAGCAGGTTATAACAGCCAGAGGGGCAGCAGGGCATAACAGCCAGAGGGGCAGTGGGTCATAACAGCCAGAAGGACAGCAGGTCATAAAAACCAGAGGGGCACAGGTCATAACAGCCAGACAGGCAGCAGGTCATAACAGCCAGAGGGGCAGCTGGTCACAACAGCCAGAGGAGCAGCAGGTCATAACAGCCTGAGGGGCAGCAGGTTATAATAGCAAGATAGGCAGCAGGTCATAACAGTCAGATAGGCAGCGAGTTATGACAGTGAGATGGGCAGCTGGTCTTAACAGCAAGAGGGGCAGAGAATCTTAACAGCAAGAGGAGAAGTGGATCATAACAGCTAGAGGAGCAGCGGGTCATAACAGCCAGAGGGACAGCGGGTCATAACGCGAGAGGGGCAGCAGGTCATAACAGCGAGAGGGGCAGCGGGTCATAACAGCCAGAAGAGCACTGGATCATAATAGCCAGAGTGGCAGCAGGTCATAACAGTCAGACAGGCAGCAGTGAGATGGGCAGCTGGTCTTAACAGCAAGAGGGGCAGAGAATCTTAACAGCAAGAGGAGAAGTGGATCATAACAGGTAGAGGAGCAGTGGGTCATAACAGCCAGAGGGACAGCGGGTCATAAAGCGAGAGGGGCAGCAGGCCATAACAGCGAGAGGGGCAGCGGGTCATAACAGAGAGAGGGGCAGCAGGTTATAACAGTCAGGGGGTCAGCGGGTCATAACAGTCAGGGGGGCAGCGGGTCATAACAGCCAGAGGGGCAGTGGGGCACAACATCAAGAGAGGAAGCAGATCATAACTGCGAGAGGGGCAGTGGGTCATGACAGTTATGGGATCAGCGGGTCACAATAGTCAGGGGATCAGCGGGTCATAACAGCCAGAGGGACAGCGGGTCATAACGCGAGAGGGGCAGCAGGTCATAACAGCGAGAAGGGCAGTGGGTTATAACAGCCAGAAGGACAGCAGGTCTTAACAACCAGAGGGGCAGCAGGTTATAACAGCCAGAGGGGCAGCAGGTCATAACAGCCAGAGGGGCAGTGGGTCATAACAGCCAGAAGGACAGCAGGTCATAAAAACCAGAGGGGCACAGGTCATAACAGCCAGACAGGCAGCAGGTCATAACAGCCAGAGGGGCAGCTGGTCACAACAGCCAGAGGAGCAGCAGGTCATAACAGCCTGAGGGGCAGCAGGTTATAATAGCAAGATAGGCAGCAGGTCATAACAGTCAGATAGGCAGCGAGTTATGACAGTGAGATGGGCAGCTGGTCTTAACAGCAAGAGGGGCAGAGAATCTTAACAGCAAGAGGAGAAGTGGATCATAACAGCTAGAGGAGCAGCGGGTCATAACAGCCAGAGGGACAGCGGGTCATAACGCGAGAGGGGCAGCAGGTCATAACAGCGAGAGGGGCAGCGGGTCATAACAGCCAGAAGAGCACTGGATCATAATAGCCAGAGTGGCAGCAGGTCATAACAGTCAGACAGGCAGCAGTGAGATGGGCAGCTGGTCTTAACAGCAAGAGGGGCAGAGAATCTTAACAGCAAGAGGAGAAGTGGATCATAACAGGTAGAGGAGCAGTAGGTCATAACAGCCAGAGGGACAGCGGGTCATAAAGCGAGAGGGGCAGCAGGCCATAACAGCGAGAGGGGCAGCGGGTCATAACAGAGAGAGGGGCAGCAGGTTATAACAGTCAGGGGGTCAGCGGGTCATAACAGTCAGGGGGGCAGCGGGTCATAACAGCCAGAGGGGCAGTGGGGCACAACATCAAGAGAGGAAGCAGATCATAACTGCGAGAGGGGCAGTGGGTCATGACAGTTATGGGATCAGCGGGTCACAATAGTCAGGGGATCAGCGGGTCATAACAGCCATAGGGGCAGCGGGTCATAACAGCCAGAGAGGCAACAGGTCATCATAACAGCTTGAGGGGCACTTCTAAGTACATTCAATATATCTTTTGAAGGGTGAATAATCCTGAGGCTGTAGAAGAAAGTGAATGAGCATTTTGGGGTGAATTTTGAGAATCCACTTGTCATTATAGTTTTGTTCAGCTATTTTAATTTTTTTTTTTTCACTCAGTTTTTTGCAGCAAGTTTTTTTTTTATTTTTATAATAAACTGAATTTATAGCTGAATTTATAACGGAAGGGGTGAGGATAATTTTGATTGCAATTGTTGTCAGAAAATATTGAAGTTATACACAATTGTGTGCAAATGTTTTAAGCAGGTGTGAATAAAATGCTGCAAGTAAGAAGCTTTCACACATGGAAGGGTTAATTAATAGTGATGAGCGTGCTGACTGAGTGCTGTATATATGTTCATATGTATTATGGGGTGTACTCATTTATGCTGATTGCTGTATCTAATATATAAAGCTGAATGTGTGTGTGTGTATGTGTGTATGTCCAGGATTGGCATCTGCACCGTCGCAGCTACAGCCACAAAATTTTGCACACTCACACTTCTGGACCCCGAGAGCGTCATAGGCTATGTTTTGAGGGGAAATTTTAACCCTGCGCTTTACAGTTATTCGCCAAAAAACCTGCCTCCATTAAAGCAAATGGAGCTGGGAGCCACAGTGCAGCCAGAACTTCAAAAGAATGCGCAGCCATGCCCTTATATGGAATGTTGGCGTGTCACAATGCAGGCAGTGAAAGAGACAGACACAGACAGGGAAAGAGGCAGACACAGACAGGGTAAGAAACAGACATAGACAGGGTAAGAGACAGACACAAAGAGACAGACACAGACAAAGAGACAGAGACAAACACAGGGAAACAGACAAACAGGGAAAGAAAGGGAAAGAGACAGACAGGGTAAGAGACAGACAAAGACAGGTAAAGAGACAGACAAAGAGACAGACACAGGGAAAGAGACAGAGGGAATGAGACAGACAGGGAAAGAGAGGGAAAAAGACAGACAGGGAAAGAGAGGGAAAGAGACAGAGGGAAAGAGACAGACAGGGAAAGAGAGGGAAAGAGACAGACAGGGAAAGAGACAGACAGGGAAAGAGATAGATAGACAGACAGGGAAAGGGATAGATAGACGGAGACAGAGACAGTCAGAGACACAGGGAAAGAGACAGACAGACAAAGAGATAGAGAGAGAGACAGAGAGATATATACAGAGGGGGAGACAGACAGAGAATGGGAGAGAAACAGAGAGACAGTTACTATCCCGGGCGTTAATACATTCTATTTATTCATTCTATCCCGGGAATGTTAATACACTCTATTTTGTTAACAACAGTTATTAACCCGGGCAAAGCCGGGTAGTACAGCTAGTATATATATATATTCCCTATATAATGCTGAATACGTCCTTCTTGGCCAAAGTCAGGATTGAATCGTTTGATTGACCAAAGTTGGGATCGAACCATTTGATTGGCCAAAGCTGGGATCGAACCGCTTGGTTAGTGAAAGCTGGGATCAAATTGTTTGATTATCCAAAGCTGGGATCGAACCGTTTGATTGGCCAAAGCTGGGATCAAACAGTTTGATTGGCCAAAGCTGGGATCGAACTGTTTGATTGGCCAAAGCTGGGATCGAACTGTTTGATTGGCCAAAGCTGGGATTGAACTGTTTGATTGGCCAAAGCTGGGATCGAACTGTTTGATTGGCTAAAGCTGGTATCGAACCATTTGATTGGCCAAAGCCGGGATCAAACCGTTGAATTGGCCAAAGGTGGTATCGAACCATTTGATTGTCCAAAGCTGGGATCGAACCGTTTGATTGGCCAAAGCTGGGATCGAACCGTTTGACTGGCCAAAGGGCCTATTTTTAAAAAAAATGGCTAGCCACTGCAGAATTTCCTCACAGTAAGGTCGCTCTGTTGCCTGTAGCAACCAGAGTGCAGCTGCCAGCACTGAAGCTGCTGAGGTAAAGTGAAAGCTGAGCTCTGATTGGACCTTTTAAGAAGCATAACCAATAATCTATAATAATATAATGCTGACCGCGTCCTTCTGTCTTCAGCGGGGATGGCCGCCGCCTGCGCAGTGATCAGTGCACATTGTAGTTGAATTCTTCAATAAAATGGCACCAGAGTCAGCGCGTGCACCTACCATGAACTGCGGCACCATTTTATTGAAGACACCACTGGTGGACGCAGACAGAAATGGCCCCCGTGCAAGAGACTATATGGGGCCTGTCCAAGCTAAGAGCCCATCTATATGCACAACTCCACCTGTTTTGGAGGTAGTAATGGCCCCCGACCTCTTGGACCCCTGTACGGCCGCACAGGCTGCACCAATGCTATGTCCGCCCCTGGAGGACGCTGTCTCCGGATATCACCAGTCACCAGTTAGCTTCAGTTGATATTTGTAAAGACAGTATCGTCAAGAAAATGGCACTGAAGTGCGCAGTATATGCACACGCTGTCTGTATATATGTAAGGGGTGTACTCATTTATGCTGAAGGCTGTATATATGTGTATATATATATTATATGTACGGCATTCAGCATAAATGAGTACACCCCCAATATTAATTATTTATATGTATAATATATAATATATATATATATATATATATATATATATAATTAAGGGGTGTACTTATTCATGCTGAGCACTGTATATATATATATAGGGGGTGTACTCATTCATGCTGAGCACTGTATATATATATAGGGGGTGTACTCATTCATGCTGAGCACTGTATATATATATAGGGGGTGTACTCATTCATGCTGAGCACTGTATATATATATAGGGGGTGTACTCATTTATGCTGAAGGCTGTATATATGTGTATATATATTATATGTACGGCATTCAGCATAAATGAGTACACCCCCAATATTAATTATTTATATGTATAATATATAATATATATATATATATATATATATATATAATTAAGGGGTGTACTTATTCATGCTGAGCACTGTATATATATATAGGGGGTGTACTCATTCATGCTGAGCACTGTATATATATATAGGGGGTGTACTCATTCATGCTGAGCACTGTATATATATATAGGGGGTGTACTCATTCATGCTGAGCACTGTATATATATATAGGAGGTGTACTCATTCATGCTGAGCACTGTATATATATATATAGGGGGTGTACTCATTCATGCTGAGCACTGTATATATATATAGGGGGTGTACTCATTCATGCTGAGCACTGTATATATAGATCGGAGTGTACTCATTCATGCTGAGCACTGTATATATATATAGGGGGTGTACTCATTCATGCTGAGCACTGTATATATATATATAGGGGGTGTACTCATTCATGCTGAGCACTGTATATATATATAGGGGGTGTACTCATTCATGCTGAGCACTGTATATATAGATCGGGGTGTACTCATTCATGCTGAGCACTGTATATATAGATCGGGGTGTACTCATTCATGCTGAGCACTGTATATATAGATCGGAGTGTACTCATTCATGCTGAGCACTGTATATATATAGGGGGTGCACTCATTCATGCTGAGCTCTGTATAGATATATAGGGGGTGTACTCATTCATGCTGAGCACTGTATATATATATATAGGGGGTGTACTCATTCATGCTGAGCTCTGTATAGATATATAGGGGGTGTACTCATTCATGCTGAGCTCTGTATAGATATATAGGGGGTGTACTCATTCATGCTGAGTGCTGTATATATATATATATAGGGGGTGTACTCATTCATGCTGAGCTCTGTATAGATATATAGGGGGTGTACTCATTCATGCTGAGCACTGTATATATATATATATATAGGGGGTGTACTCATTCATGCTGAGCTCTGTATAGATATATAGGGGGTGTACTCATTCATGCTGAGCACTGTATATATATATATAGGGGGTGTACTCATTCATGCTGAGCTCTGTATAGATATATAGCGGGTGTACTCATTCATTCTGAGTGCTGTATATATATAGGCGGTGTACTCATTCATGCTGAGTGCTGTATATATATAGGCGGTGTACTCATTCATGCTGAGTGCTGTATATATATAGGGGGTGTACTCATTCATGCTGAGTGCTGTATATATATAGGGGGTGTACTCATTCATGCTGAGTGCTGTATATATATAGGGGGTGTACTCATTCATGCTGAGTGCTGTATATATATAGGGGGTGTACTCATTCATGCTGAGTGCTGTATATATATAGGGGGTGTACTCATTCATGCTGAGTGCTGTATATATATAGGCGGTGTACTCATTCATGCTGAGTGCTGTATATATAGGCGGTGTACTCATTCATGCTGAGTGCTGTATATATATAGGCGGTGTACTCATTCATGCTGAGTGCTGTATATATATAGGGGGTGTACTCATTCATGCTGAGTGCTGTATATATATAGGGGGTGTACTCATTCATGCTGAGTGCTGTATATATATATAGGGGGTGTACTCATTCATGCTGAGTGCTGTATATATATAGGCGGTGTACTCATTCATGCTGAGTGCTGTATATATATAGGGGGTGTACTCATTCATGCTGAGTGCTGTATATATATAGGGGGTGTACTCATTCATGCTGAGTGCTGTATATATATATATAGGCGGTGTACTCATTCATGCTGAGTGCTGTATATATATAGGCGGTGTACTCATTCATGCTGAGCTCTGTATAGATATATAGCGGGTGTACTCATTCATGCTGAGTGCTGTATATATATAGGCGGTGTACTCATTCATGCTGAGTGCTGTATATATATAGGGGGTGTACTCATTCATGCTGAGCACTGTATATATAGATTGGGGTGTACTCATTCATGCTGAGTGCTGTATATATATAGGGGGTGTACTCATTCATGCTGAGTGCTGTATATATAGGCGGTGTACTCATTCATGCTGAGTGCTGTATATATATAGGGGTGTACTCATTCATGCTGAGTGCTGTATATATATAGGGGTGTACTCATTCATGCTGAGTGCTGTATATATATAGGGGGTGTACTCATTCATGCTGAGTGCTGTATATATATAGGGGGGTGTACTCATTCATGCTGAGTGCTGTATATACAGTTAGGTCCAGAAATATTTGGACAGTGACACAAGTTTTGTTATTTTAGCTGTTTACAAAAACATGTTCAGAAATACAATTCTATATATAATATGGGCTGAAAGTGCACACTCCCAGCTGCAATATGAGAGTTTTCACATCCAAATCGGAGAAAGGGTTTAGGAATCATAGCTCTGTAATGCATAGCCTCCTCTTTTTCAAGGGACCAAAAGTAATTGGACAAGGGACTCTAAGGGCTGCAATTAACTCTGAAGGCGTCTCCCTCGTTAACCTGTAATCAATGAAGTAGTTAAAAGGTCTGGGGTTGATTACAGGTGTGTGGTTTTGCATTTGGAAGCTGTTGCTGTGACCAGACAACATGCGGTCTAAGGAACTCTCAATTGAGGTGAAGCAGAACATCCTGAGGCTGAAAAAAAAGAAAAAATCCATCAGAGAGATAGCAGACATGCTTGGAGTAGCAAAATCAACAGTCGGGTACATTCTGAGAAAAAAGGAATTGACTGGTGAGCTTGGGAACTCAAAAAGGCCTGGGCGTCCACGGATGACAACAGTGGTGGATGATCGCCACATACTTTCTTTGGTGAAGAAGAACCCGTTCACAACATCAACTGAAGTCCAGAACACTCTCAGTGAAGTAGGTGTATCTGTCTCTAAGTCACCAGTAAAGAGAAGACTCCATGAAAGTAAATACAAAGGGGTCACATCTAGATGCAAACCATTCATCAATTCCAAAAATAGACAGGCCAGAGTTACATTTGCTGAAAAACACCTCATGAAGCCAGCTCAGTTCTGGAAAAGTATTCTATGGACAGATGAGACCAAGATCAACCTGTACCAGAATGATGGGAAGAAAAAAGTGTGGAGAAGAAAGGGAACGGCACATGATCCAAGGCACACCACATCCTCTGTAAAACATGGTGGAGGCAACGTGATGGCATGAGCATGCATGGCTTTCAATGGCACTGGGTCACTTGTGTTTATTGATGACATAACAGCAGACAAGAGTAGCCGGACGAATTCTGAAGTGTACCGGGATATACTTTCAGCCCAGATTCAGCCAAATGCCGCAAAGTTGATCGGACGGCGCTTCATAGTACAGATGGACAATGACCCCAAGCATACAGCCAAAGCTACCCAGGAGTTCATGAGTGCAAAAAAGTGGAACATTCTGCAATGGTCAAGTCAATCACCAGATCTTAACCCCATTGAGCATGCATTTCACTTGCTCAAATCCAGACTTCAGACGGAAAGACACACAAACAAGCAAGACCTGAAGGCTGCGGCTGTAAAGGCCTGGCAAAGCATTAAGAAGGAGGAAACCCAGCGTTTGGTGATGTCCATGGGTTCCAGACTTAAGGCAGTGATTGCCTCCAAAGGATTCGCAACAAAATATTGAAAATAAAAATATTTTGTTTGGGTTTGGTTTATTTGTCCAATTACTTTTGACCTCCTAAAATGTGGAGTGTTTGTAAAGAAATGTGACAATTCCTACAATTTCTATCAGATATTTTTGTTCAAACCTTCAAATTAAACGTTACAATCTGCACTTGAATTCTGTTGTAGAGGTTTCATTTCAAATCCAATGTGGTGGCATGCAGAGCCCAACTCGCCAAAATTGTGTCACTGTCCAAAGATTTCTGGACCTAACTGTATATAGGCGGTGTACTCATTCATGCTGAGTGCTGTATATATATAGGGGGTGTACTCATTCATGCTGAGTGCTGTATATATATAGGGGGTGTACTCATTCATGCTGAGTGCTGTATATATATAGGGGGTGTACTCATTCATGCTGAGTGCTGTATATATATAGGGGGTGTACTCATTCATGCTGAGTGCTGTATATATATAGGGGGTGTACTCATTCATGCTGAGTGCTGTATATATATAGGGGGTGTACTCATTCATGCTGAGTGCTGTATATATATAGGGGGGTGTACTCATTCATGCTGAGTGCTGTATATATATAGGGGGTGTACTCATTCATGCTGAGTGCTGTATATATATAGGGGGTGTACTCATTCATGCTGAGTGCTGTATATATAGGCGGTGTACTCATTCATGCTGAGTGCTGTATATATATAGGCGGTGTACTCATTCATGCTGAGTGCTGTATATATATAGGGGGTGTACTCATTCATGCTGAGTGCTGTATATATAGATCGGGGTGTACTCATTCATGCTGAGTGCTGTATATATAGATCGGGGTGTACTCATTCATGCTGAGTGCTGTATATATATATGGGCGGTGTACTCATTCATGCTGAGTGCTGTATATATATAGGGGGTGTACTCATTCATGCTGAGTGCTGTATATATATAGGGGGTGTACTCATTCATGCTGAGTGCTGTATATATAGGCGGTGTACTCATTCATGCTGAGTGCTGTATATATATAGGCGGTGTACTCATTCATGCTGAGTGCTGTATATATATAGGGGGTGTACTCATTCATGCTGAGTGCTGTATATATAGATCGGGGTGCACTCATTCATGCTGAGTGCTGTGTATATAGATCGGGGTGTACTCATTCATGCTGAGTGCTGTATATATAGATCGGGGTGTACTCATTCATGCTGAGTGCTGTATATATATAGGGGGTGTACTCATTCATGCTGAGTGCTGTATATATATAGGGGGTGTACTCATTCATGCTGAGTGCTGTATATATATAGGGGGTGTACTCATTCATGCTGAGTGCTGTATATATATAGGGGGTGTACTCATTCATGCTGAGTGCTGTATATATATAGGGGGTGTACTCATTCATGCTGAGTGCTGTATATATATAGGGGGTGTACTCATTCATGCTGAGTGCTGTATATATATAGGGGGTGTACTCATTCATGCTGAGTGCTGTATATATATAGGGGGTGTACTCATTCATGCTGAGTGCTGTATATATAGGCGGTGTACTCATTCATGCTGAGTGCTGTATATATATAGGCGGTGTACTCATTCATGCTGAGTGCTGTATATATATAGGGGGTGTACTCATTCATGCTGAGTGCTGTATATATAGATCGGGGTGTACTCATTCATGCTGAGTGCTGTATATATAGATCGGGGTGTACTCATTCATGCTGAGTGCTGTATATATATATGGGCGGTGTACTCATTCATGCTGAGTGCTGTATATATATAGGGGGTGTACTCATTCATGCTGAGTGCTGTATATATATAGGGGGTGTACTCATTCATGCTGAGTGCTGTATATATAGGCGGTGTACTCATTCATGCTGAGTGCTGTATATATATAGGCGGTGTACTCATTCATGCTGAGTGCTGTATATATATAGGGGGTGTACTCATTCATGCTGAGTGCTGTATATATAGATCGGGGTGTACTCATTCATGCTGAGTGCTGTATATATAGATCGGGGTGTACTCATTCATGCTGAGTGCTGTATATATATAGGCGGTGTACTCATTCATGCTGAGCTCTGTATAGATATATAGCGGGTGTACTCATTCATGCTGAGCTCTGTATAGATATATAGCGGGTGTACTCATTCATGCTGAGTGCTGTATATATATAAGCGGTGTACTCATTCATGCTGAGTGCTGTATATATATAGGCGGTGTACTCATTCATGCTGAGTGCTGTATATATATAGGGGGTGTACTCATTCATGCTGAGTGCTGTATATATATAGGGGGTGTACTCATTCATGCTGAGCTCTGTATAGATATATAGCGGGTGTACTCATTCATGCTGAGTGCTGTATATATATAGGGGGTGTACTCATTCATGCTGAGTGCTGTATATATATAGGCGGTGTACTCATTCATGCTGAGTGCTGTATATATATAGGGGGTGTACTCATTCATGCTGAGTGCTGTATATATATAGGGGGTGTACTCATTCATGCTGAGCACTGTATATATAGATTGGGGTGTACTCATTCATGCTGAGCTCTGTGTATATATATATGGGGGGTGTACTCATTCATGCTGAGCACTGTATATATAGATTGGGGTGTACTCATTCATGCTGAGCTCTGTATATATATATGGGGGGTATACTCATTCTTGCTGAGCACTGTATATATAGATTGGGGTGCACTCATTCATGCTGAGCACTGTATATATAGATTGGGGTGTACTCATTCATGCTGAGCACTGTATATATATAGGGGGTGTACTCATTCATGCTGAGCTCTGTATATATATATATATAGGAGGTGTACTCATTCATGCTGAGCACTGTATATATAGATCGGGGTGCACTCATTCATGCTGAGCACTGTATATATAGATCGGGGTGCACTCATTCATGCTGAGCACTGTATATATAGATCGGGGTGCACTCATTCATGCTGAGCACTGTACACTGTGCAGAATTATTAGGCAAGTTGTATTTTAGAGGATTTTTTTATTATTGATCAACAACTATGTTCTCAATCAACCCAAAAGACTCATAAATATCAAAGCTTAATATTTTGGCAGTTGGAGGGGTTTTTAGATTTGGCTTCTTGGGAGGATCTGTTTGTGCAGGTGACTATTACTGTGCAGAATTATTAGGCAACTTAATAAAAACCAAATCTATTCCCATCTCACTTGTTTATTGTCACCAGGAAACCAATATAACTGCACAAAATATAGAAATAAACATTTCTGACATGCAAAAACAAAACCCAAAAAAATGAGTGACCAATATAACCCCCTTTCTTTCTGATGACACTCAGCAGCGATCATCCATAGATTCTGTCATTGCTTGATCTGTTTACGATCCACATTGCGTGCAGCAGCCACCGCAGACTCCAGCCACCGCAGACTCCAGCCACCGCAGACTCCAGCCACTGCAGACTCCAGCCACCGCAGACTCCAGCCACCACAGCCTCCAGCCACCACAGCCTCCAGACACCACAGCCTCCAGCCACCACAGCCTCCAGACACTGCCCCCAGAGGTGGACTGTTTTCCCTCCCTGTAGATCTCACATATTATGAGGGACCACAGGTTCTCTATGGGGTTCAGATCAGGTGAACAAGGGGGCCAAGCCATTATTTTGTCATCTTTTAGACCTTTACTGACCAGCCACGCTGTGGAGTAGTTGGATGCATGTGATGGAGCATTGTCCTGCATGAAAATCATGGTTTTCTTGAACGATACCGACTTTTTCCTGTACCACTGCTTGAAGAAGTTGTCTTCCAGAAACTGGCAGTAGATCTGGGAGTTGAGCTTCCTCCATCTTCAACCTGAAAAGGTCCCACAAGTTGATCTTTGCTGATCCCAGCCCATACCAGTGCCCACCTCCACCTTGCTGGCGTCTGAGTCGGAGTGGAGCTCTCTGCCCTTTACTGATCCAGCCTCTGGCCCATCCATCTGCCCATCAAGAGTCACTCTCATTTCATCAGTCCATAAAACCTTTGAAAAATCAGTCTTCAGATATTTCTTGGCCCAGTCTTGAGGTTTTATCTCATGTTTCTTGGTCAGAGGTGGTGGTTTTCAGCCTTCCTTACCTTGGCCTGTCCCTGAGTATGGCACACCTTGTGCTTTTTGATACTCCAGTAACGTTGCAGCTCTGAAATATGGACAAACTGGTGCAAATGGCATCTTGGCAGCTTCACGCTGGATTTTCCTCAATTCATGGGCAGTTATTCTGTGCCTTTTTGCCCAGCACGCTTCTTGCGCCCCTGTTGGCTATTTGCCATGAAATGCTTGATTGTTCGGTGATCACGCTTCAAAGGTTTGGCAATTTCAAGACTGCTGCGTCCCTCTGCAAGACATCGCACAATATGGACTCTTCAGAGCCCGTCACATCTCTCTTCTGACCCATTCTGCCAAAGGAAAGGAAGTTGCCTAATAATTAAGCCCCCTTATATAGGGTGTTGATGTCATTACACCGCACCCTCCTCATTACAGAGACACAGAGCACCGGATTTACTTCATTGGTAGTTGTCTCTCAGCCTATACAGCGTGGAGTAGGACGACATGTATAACAAGTATCATGTGACCACAATACTCATCTGCCTAATAATTCTGCACACAGTGTATATCTGTCTTGTCCTCATCCTTTGCTCCAGTGTAGCCCTCTGGAGTCCACCTTTTCCTCACAGAGGATTGTCTAGAATGGATACAATTGTACTGAGGATATAAGGAAGAATGTTGCTATTCACTGACACAAGCAGAGCTCCTGATATGGAAGAACTGAAATGAGAACAGAGGACATTTGTGGCTTGCAGGATCTCCACTGCAGAATGGTGGCGCTTTCTGTACATAACATGTGGGACCCCTGTGATGTGGGATGCCCCCCTCAGGGAGGATCAGATACATGTTCCTGTGGGGCAGGATGATGGGACCGCACGCTGCAGCACCATGGACAGGGCCGGACAGGAGCAGCATCCTCACAATGCTCCAACACTTCATACAATGTTGCGATGTCAAAAAATCTACGTTTCCTATGAAAAGATATTGAACATCCTAAAATATCTTGTGTCTTCTGGATGATGGCGAGAATTAAGTGATGGCGTCTCTTTAATTAGTTTTGTGTGGGGGCAGGGATGGCAGAGGATCAGGTAAGTGCCCTAATTATACCTAGGTAGTGGGTGACCCTGAAAGACAGCCCCTTGGAACCCTAATATATGACCCTAGCACGGACGTCACCCCCCTCTATGAACAGGAAGTTGTGGCCGTGCCAGGTGGTGGTGGGGGGGGGGGGGGTCACTAGGGGCCGTGACTCCATCCCTGCGCTTACTGGGTGTCCTTCCTCATATATTCTACACCTTACACAGCCATTCCTTCCCATATACAGCGCTGCTCAATAACTTACATTATCATCAGAAAGTTCATTTATTTCAGTAATTCAATACGAAAAGGGAAACGCATTTATCATATAGAGTCATTACACACAGAGTGGTCTCTTCCTATATATTATATAGAGTCATTATACACAGAGGGATCTATTCCTATATATTATATAGAGTCATTATACACAGAGGGATCTATTCCTATATATTATATAGAGTCATTACACACAGAGGGGTCTCTTCCTATATATTATAAAGAGTCATTACACACAGAGGGATCTCTTCCTATATATTATATAGAGTCATTACACACAGAGGGATCTATTCCTATATATTATATAGTGTCATTACACACAGAGGGATCTATTCCTATATATCATATAGAGTCATTACACACAGAGGGGTCTCTTCCTATATATTATAAAGAGTCATTACACACAGAGGGATCTCTTCCTATATATTATATAGAGTCATTACACACAGAGGGATCTCTTCCTATATATTATATATTCATTACACACAGAGGGATCTATTCCTATATATTATATAGAGTCATTACACACAGAGGGATCTATTCCTATATATTATATAGAGTCATTACACTCAGAGGGATCTATTTCTATATATTATATACAGTCATTACACACAGAGGGATCTATTCCTATTTATTATATAGAGTCATTTTACACACAGAGGGATCTATTCCTATATATTATAGAGACTCATTACATACAGAGGGATCTATTCCTATATATTATATAGAGTCATTACACACAGAGGGATCTATTCCTATATATTATATAGAGTCATTACACACAGAGAGATCGATTCCTATATATTATTTAGAGTCATTACACTCAGAGGGATCTATTTCTATATATTATATAGAGTCATTACACACAGAGTGATCAATTCCTATATAATATATATAGAGTCATTACACACAGAGGGATCTATTCCTATATATTATGTAGAGTCATTACACACAGAGGGATCTATTCCTATATATTGTATAGTGTCATAACACACAGAGGGATCTATTCCTATATATTATATATAGAGTCATTACACACAGAGGGATCTACAGCCCCCTTGAATTTTTCAACCTTTTCCTACATTTGAGGTTTCAAACATAAAGATAAAATGTTAATGTTCTGGGGAAGAATCAACAACAAGTGACACAATTGTGAAGATGAACGAAATTTATTGCTTATTTTAAACTTTTATAAAAAATAAATAACTGTAAATTGTGGCGTGCAATATTATTCATCCCCTGTAAGTGAATACTTTGTAGCGCCCCCTTTTGCTGCGATTACAGCTGCAGTCTCTTGGGGTATGTGTCTATCAGTTTTGCACATGGAGAGACTGAAATTCTCGCCCATTCTTCCTTTGTAAACAGCTGGAGCTGAGTGAGGTTGGATGCAGGCGTTTGTGAACAGCAGTTTTCAGCTCTTTCCACAGATTCTCGATTGGGTTCAGGTCTGGACTGTGACTTGGCCATTCTAACACCTGGATACGGTTATTTGTGAACCATTCCATTGTAGATTTTGCTTTATGTTTGGGATCATTGTCTTGTTGGAAGACAAATCTCCGTCCCAGTCTCAGGTCTTTTGCAGACTCCAACAGGTTTTCTTCAAGAATGGTCCTGTATTTGGCTGCATCCATCTTTCCATCAATTTTAACCATCTTCCCTGTCCCTGCTGAAGAAAAGCAGGCCCAAACCATGATGCTGCCTCCACCATGTTTGACAGTGGGGATGGTGTGTTCAGGGTGATGAGCTGTGTTGCTTTTACGCCAAACATATCGTTTGGCATTGTGCCCAAATTGTTCAATTTTGGTTTCCTCTGAGCAGAGCACCTTCTTCCACATGTTTGGTGTCTCTCAGGTGGCTTGTGGCAAACTTTAAACGACACTTTTTATGGATATCTTTGGGAAATGGCTTTCTCCTTGCCACTCTTCCATAAAGGCCAGATTTGTGCAGTGTAGACTGATTGTTGTGCTATGGACAGACTCTCCCACCTCAGCTGGAGATCTCTGCAGATCATCCGGAGTGATCATGGGCCTCTTGGCTGCATCTCCGATCAGTCTTCTCCTTGTGTGAGATGATAGTTTGGATGGACGGCCGGGTCTTGGTAGATTTGCAGTGGTATGATACTCCTTCCATTTCAATATGATCGCTTGCGCAGTGCTCCTTGCGATGTTTAAAGTTGTGGAAAATCTTTTTGTAACAAAATCCAGCTTTAAACTTTTCCACAACAGTATCACGGACCTGCCTGTTGTGTTCCTTGGTCTTCATGATGCTCTCTGCGCTTTACACAGAACATGAGACTATCACAGAGCAGGGGCATTATACGGAGACTTGATTACACACAGGGGCTTATATTTATCATCATCAGTCATTTAGGACAACATTGGATCATTCAGAGATCCTCAATCAACTTCTGGAGTGCGTTTGCTGCACTGACAGTAAAGGGGATGAATAATATTGCAAGCCCCAATTTTCAGTTTATTCTTTTTTACAAAAGTTTAAAATAAGCAATAAATTTCCTTCCTCTTCACAATTGTGTCACTTGTTGTTGATTCTTCACCAGAACATTAACATTTTTATCTCTATGTTTGAAGCCTGAAATGTGGGAAAAGGTGAAAAATTCAAGGGGGACAAATACTTTCACAAGGCACTGTATTTCACATGTTTATTATACATTATATAGAGTCATTACACACAGAGGGATCTATTACATGTGTGTATTATACATTATATAGTCATTACACACAGAGGGATCTATTCCTATATATTATATAGAGTCATTACACACAGAGGGATCTATTCCTATATATTATATAGAGTCATTACACACAGAGGGATCTATTCCTATATATTATACAGAGTCATTACACACAGAGGGATCTATTCCTATATATTATACAGAGTCATTACACACAGAGAGATCTATTCCTATACATTATATAGTCATTACACACAGAGGCATCTATTCCTATACATTATATAGAGTCATTACACACAGAGGGATCTATTCCTATATATTATATAGAGTCATTACACACAGAGGGATCTATTCCTATATATTATATAGAGTCATTACACACAGAGGGATCTATTCCTATATATTATACAGAGTCATTACACACAGAGGGATCTATTCCTATATATTATACAGAGTCATTACACACAGAGAGATCTATTCCTATATATTATATAGTCATTACACACAGAGGGATCTATTCCTATACATTATATAGAGTCATTACACACAGAGGGATCTATTCCTATATATTATATAGAGTCATTACACACAGAGGGATCTATTCCTATATATTATATAGAGTCATTACACACAGAGCGATCTATTCCTATATATTATACAGAGTCATTACACACAGAGAGATCTATTTCTATATATTATATAGAGTCATTACACACAGAGGGATCTATTCCTATATATTATATAGAGTCATTACCCACAGAGGGATCTATTCCTATATATTATATAGAGTCATTACACACAGAGGTATCTATTTCATGTGTGTATTGTATAGTCATTACACACAGAGAAATCTATTCCTATATATTATATAGAGTCATTACACACAGAGGGATCTATTCCTATATATTATATAGAGTCATTACACACAGAGTGATCTATTCCTATATATTATATAGAGTCATTACACGCAGAGAGATCTAATTCTATATATTATATAGAGTCATTACACACAGAGGGATCTATTTCATGTGTGTATTATATATTATATAGAGTCATTACACACAGAGGGATCTATTCCTATATATTATATTGAGGTATTACACACAGAGAGATCTATTCCTATATATTATATAGAGTCATTACACACAGAGGGATCTATTTCTATATATTATATAGAGTCATTACACACAGAGTGATCTATTCCTATATATTATATAGAGTCATTACACGCAGAGAGATCTATTTCTATATATTATATAGAGTCATTACACACAGAGGGATCTATTTCCTGTGTGTATTATATATTATATAGAGTCATTACACACAGAGGGATCTATTCCTATATATTATATTGAGGTATTACACACAGAGAGATCTATTCCTATATATTATATAGTCATTACACACAGAAGGATCTATTCCTATATATTATATAGAGTCATTACCCACAGAGGGATCTATTCCTATATATTATATAAAGTCATTACACACAGAGGTATCTATTTCATGTGTGTATTATATATTATATAGAGTCATTACACACAGAGAGATCTACTCCTATATATTATATAGAGTCATTACACGCAGAGGGATCTATTCCTATATATTATATAGAGTCATTACACACAGAGGGATCTATTCCTATATATTATATAGAGTCATTACACACAGAGCGATCTATTCCTATATATTATACAGAGTCATTACACACAGAGGGATCTATTCCTATATATTATATAGAGTCATTACACGCAAAGGGATCTATTCCTATATATTATACAGAGTAATTACACACAGAGGGATCTATTCCTATATATTATATAGAGTCATTACCCACAGAGGGATCTATTCCTATATATTATATAGAGTCATTACACACAGAGGGATTCCTATATATTATATAGAGTCATTACACACAGAGGGATCTATTCCTATATATTATATAGAGTCATTACACACAGAGGGATCTATTCCTATATATTATATAGAGTCATTACACACAGAGGGATCTATTCCTATATATTATATAGAGTCACTACACGCAGAGGGATCTATTCCTATATATTATATAGAGTCACTACATGCAGAGGGATCTATTCCTATATATTATATAGAGTCACTACACACAGAGGGATCTATTCCTATATATTATATAGAGTCATTACATACAGAGGGATCTATTCCTATATATTATATAGAGTCATTACATACAGAGGGATCTATTCCTATATATTATATAGAGTCATTACATACAGAGGGATCTATTCCTATATATTATATAGAGTCATTACACGCAAAGGGATCTATTCCTATATATTATACAGAGTAATTACACACAGAGGGATCTATTCCTATGTATTATATAGAGTCATTACACACAGAGGGATCTATTTCTATATATTACATAGAGTCATTACACACAGAGGGATCTATTCCTATATATTACATAGAGTCATTACACACAGAGGGATCTATTCCTATATATTATACAGAGTCATTACACACAGAGGGATCTATTCCTATATATTATATAGAGTCATTACACGCAAAGGGATCTATTCCTATATATTATACAGAGTCATTACACACAGAGGGATCTATTCCTATATATTATATAGAGTCACTACACGCAGAGGGATCTATTCCTATATATTATATAGAGTCACTACATGCAGAGGGATCTATTCCTATATATTATATAGAGTCACTACACACAGAGGGATCTATTCCTATATATTATATAGAGTCATTACATACAGAGGGATCTATTCCTATATATTATATAGAGTCATTACATACAGAGGGATCTATTCCTATATATTATATAGAGTCATTACACGCAAAGGGATCTATTCCTATATATTATACAGAGTAATTACACACAGAGGGATCTATTCCTATGTATTATATAGAGTCATTACACACAGAGGGATCTATTTCTATATATTACATAGAGTCATTACACACAGAGGGATCTATTCCTATATATTACATAGAGTCATTACACACAGAGGGATCTATTTCAGTATTTATTTCTGTTAATGTTGATGATTATGGATTACAGCCAATGAAAACCCAAAAGTCAATATCTCAGAATATTAGAATAGAACATTATATAAGACAAACTGAAAAAATGATGTTACATTCAACTCAGAAGTGTCGGCGCCTCGTGACGTCTGGACAGTAGATGCCTCAATACGTTTCCCTTTTTGAATTGAATTACTGAAATAAATTAACTTTCTGATGATATTCTTATTTCCTGAGAAGCCTGTGTACATGCACGCTCGTTTTGATGATATTCTTATTTCCTGAGAAGCCTGTGTAGATGCACGCTCGTTTTGATGCTATTCTAATTTCCTGAGAAGCCTGTGTACATGCACGCTCGTTTTGATGCTATTCTAATTTCCTAAGAAGCCTGTGTACATGCACGCTCGTTTTGATGATATTCTAATTTCCTGAGAAGCCTGTGTACATGCACGCTCGTTTTGATGATATTCTAATTTCCTGAGAAGCCTGTGTACATGCACGCTCGTTTTGATGCTATTCTAATTTCCTGAGAAGCCTGTGTACATGCACGCTCGTTTTGATGATATTCTAATTTCCTGAGAAGCCTGTGTACATGCATGCTCGTTTTGATGATATTCTAATTTCCTGAGAAGCCTGTGTACATGCACGCTCGTTTTGATGATATTCTTATTTCCTGAGAAGCCTGTGTACATGCACGCTCGTTTTGATGATATTCTTATTTCCTGAGAAGCCTGTGTACATGCACGCTCGTTTTGATGATATTCTAATTTCCTGAGAAGCCTGTGTACATGCACGCTCGTTTTGATGATATTCTAATTTCCTGAGAAGCCTGTGTACATGCACGCTCGTTTTGATGATATTCTAATTTCCTGAGAAGCCTGTGTACATGCACGCTCGTTTTGATGATATTCTAATTTCCTGAGAAGCCTGTGTACATGCACGCTCGTTTTGATGATATTCTAATTTCCTGAGAAGCCTGTGTACATGCTCGCTCGTTTTGATGCTATTCTAATTTCCTGAGAAGCCTGTGTACATGCACGCTCGTTTTGATGCTATTCTAATTTCCTGAGAAGCCTGTGTACATGCACGCTCGTTTTGATGCTATTCTAATTTCCTGAGAAGCCTGTGTACATGCACGCTCGTTTTGATGCTATTCTAATTTCCTGAGAAGCCTGTGTACATGCACGCTCGTTTTGATGATATTCTAATTCATTGAGAAGCCTGTGTACATGCACGCTCGTTTTGATGATATTCTTATTTCCTGAGAAGCCTGTGTACATGTACGCTCGTTTTGATGATATTCTAATTTCCTGAGAAGCCTGTGTACATGCACGCTCGTTTTGATGATATTCTAATTTCCTGAGAAGCCTGTGTACATGCACGCTCGTTTTGATGATATTCTAATTCATTGAGAAGCCTGTGTAGATGCACGCTCGTTTTGATGATATTCTAATTCATTGAGAAGCCTGTGTAGATGCACGCTCGTTTTGATGGATCATCCATGTGCTCTCATTGGAGGATCACACCTCTGCTCTGTCCCTGCTACAGATCGGAGATGGCTAAATCCAGAGTCGCCCGGTTCCTCCTATGCCTCGGCTGTATTATTCCTCCTGTGGCTCCCCCTGCAGGCTGAATTCTCCTCAGTCACTATCTGTAGATGCAGCCGTGTTGTTTGACTCTATCTGCAGTACAATAGACTAGCTCTCCGCACCGCACAGACTTGTTTTCAGCTTCACTTCATTAGCGCAGCTTGTAGATTGTCAGCTCTGGGGCCCGGTCAGTCTGTGCGGTGGGGGTCACATCCCTCCCCTGCCCCTCAAGCTCGCTCTTGGGCTCTACCAATTTTCTGCCATTCATGTCATGAAGGTCTGATCTTGCAGGTCGACACTATTTGTGTTTGTATCCGCATAGACCTAATAGTTGTCACAGCTGAGGATTTGTCACAATTGCATCGTCATCATTTAGGAACGTTTTACACTGCAGGTTGTATATAATGCAGTGAATGGGGTCACACTGCAGGTTGTATATAATGCAGTGAATGGGGTCACACTGCACGTTGTAGTATAATGCAGTGAATGGGGTCACACTGCAGGTTGTAGTATAATGCAGTGAATGGGGTCACACTGCAGGTTGTATATAATGCAGTGAATGGGGTCACACTGCAGGTTGTAGTATAATGCAGTGAACGGGGTCACACTGCATGTTGTATATAATGCAGTGAATGGGGTCACACTGCAGGTTGTATATAATGCAGTGAATGGGGTCACACTGCACGTTGTAGTATAATGCAGTGAATGGGGTCACACTGCAGGTTGTAGTATAATGCAGTGAATGGGGTCACACTGCAGGTTGTATATAATGCAGTGAATGGGGTCACACTGCAGGTTGTAGTATAATGCAGTGAACGGGGTCACACTGCATGTTGTATATAATGCAGTGAATGGGGTCACACTGCAGGTTGTATATAATGCAGTGAATGGGGTCACACTGCAGGTTGTATATAATGCAGTGAATGGGGTCACACTGCACGTTGTAGTATAATGCAGTGAATGGGGTCACACTGCAGGTTGTAGTATAATGCAGTGAATGGGGTCACACTGCAGGTTGTATATAATGCAGTGAATGGGGTCACACTGCAGGTTGTAGTATAATGCAGTGAACGGGGTCACACTGCATGTTGTATATAATGCAGTGAATGGGGTCACACTGCAGGTTGTATATAATGCAGTGAATGGGGTCACACTGCAGGTTGTATATAATGCAGTGAATGGGGTCACACTGCAGGTTGTATATAATGCAGTGAATGGGGTCACACTGCAGGTTGTATATAATGCAGTGAATGGGGTCACACTGCAGGTTGTATATAATGCAGTGAATGGGGCCACACTGCAGGTTGTAGTATAAAGCAGTGAATGGGGTCACACTGCAGGTTGTATATAATGCAGTGAATGGGGCCACACTGCAGGTTGTAGTATAAAGCAGTGAATGGGGTCACACTGCAGGTTGTATATAATGCAGTGAATGGGGTCACACTGCAGGTTGTATATAATGCAGTGAATGGGGTCACACTGCAGGTTGTATATAATGCAGTGAATGGGGTCACACTGCAGGTTGTATATAATGCAGTGAATGGGGCCACACTGCAGGTTGTAGTATAAAGCAGTGAATGGGGTCACACTGCAGGTTGTATATAATGCAGTGAATGGGGTCACACTGCAGGTTGTATATAATGCAGTGAATGGGGTCACACTGCAGGTTGTATATAATGCAGTGAATGGGGTCACACTGCAGGTTGTATATAATGCAGTGAATGGGGTCACACTGCAGGTTGTAGTATAATGCAGTGAATGGGGTCACACTGCAGGTTGTATATAATGCAGTGAATGGGGTCACACTGCAGGTTGTATATAATGCAGTGAATGGGGTCACACTGCAGGTTGTATATAATGCAGTGAATGGGGTCACACTGCAGGTTGTATATAATGCAGTGAATGGGGCCACACTGCAGGTTGTATATAATGCAGTGAATGGGGTCACACTGCATTATACTACAGGGTCTGGACTCTCACACCACGCTCTAGGTATGCTAGATTTATGTGATCAGGTATTCCGTGCTTGTATTTATATTTGCACTGAGCAAGGCTATTGGTGGTAGTAGTTACGGCTGCAGCACGGTTCATGCCTGTCATCAGTGGACTGTCATTATGATGCCATGTGGTTGTTTTATGTGACCTTTTGGCCACTGACCTGTCTTGCTATATTCATCTGTATACCAGTGTGCTGTGAGGGCACCATCTACTGCACTCATCACCTGTCTCTACAAGTTTTAATATGCAATGTTGTATGTATTTTTCACTTAATAAAATTTATATATTTTTTCAAACTACTAAGCCTTTGTACAGATTTATTTCTCTAAAGGTTGTATATAATGCAGTGAATGGGGTCACACTGCAGGTTGTATATAATGCAGTGAATAGGGTCACACTGCAGGTTGTATATAATGCAGTGAATGGGGTCACACTGCAGGTTGTATATAATGCAGTGAATGGGGTCACACTGCAGGTTGTATATAATGCAGTGAATGTGGTCACACTGCAGGTTGTATATAATGCAGTGAATGGGGTCACACTGCAGGTTGTAGTATAATGCAGTGAATGGGGTCACACTGCAGGTTGTATATAATGCAGTGAATGGGGTCACACTGCAGGTTGTATATAATGCAGTGAATGGGGTCACACTGCAGGTTGTATATAATGCAGTGAATGGGGTCACACTGCAGGTTGTATATAATGCAGTGAATGGGGCCACACTGCAGGTTGTAGTATAAAGCAGTGAATGGGGTCACACTGCAGGTTGTATATAATGCAGTGAATGGGGCCACACTGCAGGTTGTAGTATAAAGCAGTGAATGGGGTCACACTGCAGGTTGTATATAATGCAGTGAATGGGGTCACACTGCAGGTTGTATATAATGCAGTGAATGGGGTCACACTGCAGGTTGTATATAATGCAGTGAATGGGGTCACACTGCAGGTTGTATATAATGCAGTGAATGGGGTCACACTGCAGGTTGTATATAATGCAGTGAATGGGGCCACACTGCAGGTTGTAGTATAAAGCAGTGAATGGGGTCACACTGCAGGTTGTATATAATGCAGTGAATGGGGTCACACTGCAGGTTGTATATAATGCAGTGAATGGGGTCACACTGCAGGTTGTATATAATGCAGTGAATGGGGTCACACTGCAGGTTGTATATAATGCAGTGAATGGGGCCACACTGCAGGTTGTATATAATGCAGTGAATGGGGTCACACTGCAGGTTGTATATAATGCAGTGAATGGGGTCACACTGCAGGTTGTATATAATGCAGTGAATGGGGTCACACTGCAGGTTGTATATAATGCAGTGAATGGGGTCACACTGCAGGTTGTATATAATGCAGTGAATGGGGTCACACTGCAGGTTGTAGTATAATGCAGTGAATGGGGTCACACTGCAGGTTGTATATAATGCAGTGAATGGGGTCACACTGCAGGTTGTATATAATGCAGTGAATGGGGTCACACTGCAGGTTGTATATAATGCAGTGAATGGGGTCACACTGCAGGTTGTATATAATGCAGTGAATGGGGCCACACTGCAGGTTGTATATAATGCAGTGAATGGGGTCACACTGCAGGTTGTATATAATGCAGTGAATGGGGTCACACTGCAGGTTGTATATAATGCAGTGAATGGGGTCACACTGCAGGTTGTATATAATGCAGTGAATGGGGTCACACTGCAGGTTGTATATAATGCAGTGAATGGGGTCACACTGCAGGTTGTAGTATAATGCAGTGAATGGGGTCACACTGCAGGTTGTATATAATGCAGTGAATGGGGTCACACTGCAGGTTGTATATAATGCAGTGAATGGGGTCACACTGCAGGTTGTATATAATGCAGTGAATGGGGTCACACTGCAGGTTGTATATAATGCAGTGAATGGGGTCACACTGCAGGTTGTATATAATGCAGTGAATGGGGTCACACTGCAGGTTGTATATAATGCAGTGAATGGGGTCACACTGCAGGTTGTATATAATGCAGTGAATGGGGCCACACTGCAGGTTGTATATAATGCAGTGAATGGGGTCACACTGCAGGTTGTATATAATGCAGTGAATGGGGCCACACTGCAGGTTGTATATAATGCAGTGAATGGGGCCACACTGCAGGTTGTATATAATGCAGTGAATGGGGTCACACTGCAGGTTGTATAAAATGCAGTGAATGGGGTCACACTGCATTATACTACAGGGTCTGGACTCTCACACCACGCTCTAGGTATGCTAGATTTATGTGATCAGGTATTCCGTGCTTGTATTTATATTTGCACTGAGCAAGGATATTGGTGGTAGTAGTTACGGCTGCAGCACGGTTCATGCCTGTCATCAGTGGACTGTCATTATGATGCCATGTGGTTGTTTTATGTGACCTTTTGGCCACTGCCCTGTCTTGCTATATTCATCTGTATACCAGTGTGCTGTGAGGGCACCATCTACTGCACTCATCACCTGTCTCTACAAGTTTTAATATGCAATGTTGTATGTATTTTTCACTTAATAAAATTTATATATTTTTTCAAACTACTAAGCCTTTGTACAGATTTATTTCTCTAAAGGTTGTATATAATGCAGTGAATGGGGTCACACTGCAGGTTGTATATAATGCAGTGAATAGGGTCACACTGCAGGTTGTATATAATGCAGTGAATGGGGTCACACTGCAGGTTGTAGTATAATGCAGTGAATAGGGTCACACTGCAGGTTGTAGTATAATGCAGTGAATAGGGTCACACTGCAGGTTGTAGTATAATGCAGTGAATGGGGTCACACTGCAGGTTGTATATAATGCAGTGAATAGGGTCACACTGCAGGTTGTAGTATAATGCAGTGAATGGGGTCACACTGCAGGTTGTATATAATGCAGTGAATAGGGTCACACTGCAGGTTGTAGTATAATGCAGTGAATAGGGTCACACTGCAGGTTGTATATAATGCAGTGAATGGGGTCACACTGCAGGTTGTATATAATGCAGTGAATGGGGTCACACTGCAGGTTGTATATAATGCAGTGAATGGGGTCACACTGCAGGTTGTATATAATGCAGTGAATGGGGTCACACTGCAGGTTGTATATAATGCAGTGAATGGGGTCACACTGCAGGTTGTATATAATGCAGTGAATGGGGCCACACTGCAGGTTGTAGTATAAAGCAGTGAATGGGGTCACACTGCAGGTTGTATATAATGCAGTGAATGGGGTCACACTGCAGGTTGTATATAATGCAGTGAATGGGGTCACACTGCAGGTTGTATATAATGCAGTGAATGGGGCCACACTGCAGGTTGTAGTATAAAGCAGTGAATGGGGTCACACTGCAGGTTGTATATAATGCAGTGAATGGGGTCACACTGCAGGTTGTATATAATGCAGTGAATGGGGTCACACTGCAGGTTGTATATAATGCAGTGAATGGGGTCACACTGCAGGTTGTATAAAATGCAGTGAATGGGGTCACACTGCATTATACTACAGGGTCTGGACTCTCACACCACGCTCTAGGTATGCTAGATTTATGTGATCAGGTATTCCGTGCTTGTATTTATATTTGCACTGAGCAAGGCTATTGGTGGTAGTAGTTACGGCTGCAGCACGGTTCATGCCTGTCATCAGTGGACTGTCATTATGATGCCATGTGGTTGTTTTATGTGACCTTTTGGCCACTGACCTGTCTTGCTATGTTCATCTGTATACCAGTGTGCTGTGAGGGCACCATCTACTGCACTCATCACCTGTCTCTACAAGTTTTAATATGCAATGTTGTATGTATTTTTCACTTAATAAAATTTATATATTTTTTCAAACTACTAAGCCTTTGTACAGATTTATTTCTCTAAAGGTTGTATATAATGCAGTGAATGGGGTCACACTGCAGGTTGTATATAATGCAGTGAATGGGGCCACACTGCAGGTTGTATATAATGCAGTGAATGGGGTCACACTGCAGGTTGTAGTATAATGCAGTGAATAGGGTCACACTGCAGGTTGTAGTATAATGCAGTGAATAGGGTCACACTGCAGGTTGTAGTATAATGCAGTGAATGGGGTCACACTGCAGGTTGTATATAATGCAGTGAATGGGGTCACACTGCAGGTTGTAGTATAATGCAGTGAATAGGGTCACACTGCAGGTTGTAGTATAATGCAGTGAATAGGGTCACACTGCAGGTTGTAGTATAATGCAGTGAATAGGGTCACACTGCAGGTTGTATATAATGCAGTGAATGGGGTCACACTGCAGGTTGTAGTATAATGCAGTGAATAGGGTCACACTGCAGGTTGTAGTATAATGCAGTGAATAGGGTCACACTGCAGGTTGTAGTATAATGCAGTGAATGGGGTCACACTGCAGGTTGTATATAATGCAGTGAATAGGGTCACACTGCAGGTTGTAGTATAATGCAGTGAATGGGGTCACACTGCAGGTTGTATATAATGCAGTGAATAGGGTCACACTGCAGGTTGTAGTATAATGCAGTGAATAGGGTCACACTGCAGGTTGTAGTATAATGCAGTGAATGGGGTCACACTGCAGGTTGTATATAATGCAGTGAATGGGGTCACACTGCAGGTTGTAGTATAATGCAGTGAATAGGGTCACACTGCAGGTTGTAGTATAATGCAGTGAATAGGGTCACACTGCAGGTTGTAGTATAATGCAGTGAATAGGGTCACACTGCAGGTTGTATATAATGCAGTGAATGGGGTCACACTGCAGGTTGTAGTATAATGCAGTGAATAGGGTCACACTGCAGGTTGTAGTATAATGCAGTGAATAGGGTCACACTGCAGGTTGTAGTATAATGCAGTGAATGGGGTCACACTGCAGGTTGTATATAATGCAGTGAATAGGGTCACACTGCAGGTTGTAGTATAATGCAGTGAATGGGGTCACACTGCAGGTTGTATATAATGCAGTGAATAGGGTCACACTGCAGGTTGTAGTATAATGCAGTGAATAGGGTCACACTGCAGGTTGTAGTATAATGCAGTGAATGGGGTCACACTGCAGGTTGTATATAATGCAGTGAATAGGGTCACACTGCAGGTTGTAGTATAATGCAGTGAATAGGGTCACACTGCAGGTTGTAGTATAATGCAGTGAATAGGGTCACACTGCAGGTTGTAGTATAATGCAGTGAATAGGGTCACACTGCAGGTTGTAGTATAATGCAGTGAATAGGGTCACACTGCAGGTTGTAGTATAATGCAGTGAATAGGGTCACACTGCAGGTTGTATATAATGCAGTGAATGGGGTCACACTGCAGGTTGTATATAATGCAGTGAATGGGGTCACACTGCAGGTTGTATATAATGCAGTGAATGTGGTCACACTGCAGGTTGTATATAATGCAGTGAATGGGGTCACACTGCAGGTTGTAGTATAATGCAGTGAATGGGGTCACACTGCAGGTTGTATATAATGCAGTGAATGGGGTCACACTGCAGGTTGTAGTATAATGCAGTGAACGGGGTCACACTGCATGTTGTATATAATGCAGTGAATGGGGTCACACTGCAGGTTGTATATAATGCAGTGAATGGGGTCACACTGCAGGTTGTATATAATGCAGTGAATGGGGTCACACTGCAGGTTGTATATAATGCAGTGAATGGGGTCACACTGCAGGTTGTATATAATGCAGTGAATGGGGTCACACTGCAGGTTGTATATAATGCAGTGAATGGGGCCACACTGCAGGTTGTAGTATAAAGCAGTGAATGGGGTCACACTGCAGGTTGTATATAATGCAGTGAATGGGGCCACACTGCAGGTTGTAGTATAAAGCAGTGAATGGGGTCACACTGCAGGTTGTATATAATGCAGTGAATGGGGTCACACTGCAGGTTGTATATAATGCAGTGAATGGGGTCACACTGCAGGTTGTATATAATGCAGTGAATGGGGTCACACTGCAGGTTGTATATAATGCAGTGAATGGGGTCACACTGCAGGTTGTATATAATGCAGTGAATGGGGCCACACTGCAGGTTGTAGTATAAAGCAGTGAATGGGGTCACACTGCAGGTTGTATATAATGCAGTGAATGGGGTCACACTGCAGGTTGTATATAATGCAGTGAATGGGGTCACACTGCAGGTTGTATATAATGCAGTGAATGGGGTCACACTGCAGGTTGTATATAATGCAGTGAATGGGGTCACACTGCAGGTTGTAGTATAATGCAGTGAATGGGGTCACACTGCAGGTTGTATATAATGCAGTGAATGGGGTCACACTGCAGGTTGTATATAATGCAGTGAATGGGGTCACACTGCAGGTTGTATATAATGCAGTGAATGGGGTCACACTGCAGGTTGTATATAATGCAGTGAATGGGGCCACACTGCAGGTTGTATATAATGCAGTGAATGGGGTCACACTGCAGGTTGTATATAATGCAGTGAATGGGGTCACACTGCAGGTTGTATATAATTCAGTGAATGGGGTCACACTGCAGGTTGTATAAAATGCAGTGAATGGGGTCACACTGCAGGTTGTAGTATAATGCAGTGAATGGGGTCACACTGCAGGTTGTATATAATGCAGTGAATGGGGTCACACTGCAGGTTGTATATAATGCAGTGAATGGGGTCACACTGCAGGTTGTATATAATGCAGTGAATGGGGTCACACTGCAGGTTGTATATAATGCAGTGAATGGGGTCACACTGCAGGTTGTATATAATGCAGTGAATGGGGTCACACTGCAGGTTGTATATAATGCAGTGAATGGGGTCACACTGCAGGTTGTATATAATGCAGTGAATGGGGCCACACTGCAGGTTGTATATAATGCAGTGAATGGGGTCACACTGCAGGTTGTATATAATGCAGTGAATGGGGCCACACTGCAGGTTGTATATAATGCAGTGAATGGGGCCACACTGCAGGTTGTATATAATGCAGTGAATGGGGTCACACTGCAGGTTGTATAAAATGCAGTGAATGGGGTCACACTGCATTATACTACAGGGTCTGGACTCTCACACCACGCTCTAGGTATGCTAGATTTATGTGATCAGGTATTCCGTGCTTGTATTTATATTTGCACTGAGCAAGGCTATTGGTGGTAGTAGTTACGGCTGCAGCACGGTTCATGCCTGTCATCAGTGGACTGTCATTATGATGCCATGTGGTTGTTTTATGTGACCTTTTGGCCACTGCCCTGTCTTGCTATATTCATCTGTATACCAGTGTGCTGTGAGGGCACCATCTACTGCACTCATCACCTGTCTCTACAAGTTTTAATATGCAATGTTGTATGTATTTTTCACTTAATAAAATTTATATATTTTTTCAAACTACTAAGCCTTTGTACAGATTTATTTCTCTAAAGGTTGTATATAATGCAGTGAATGGGGTCACACTGCAGGTTGTATATAATGCAGTGAATAGGGTCACACTGCAGGTTGTATATAATGCAGTGAATGGGGTCACACTGCAGGTTGTAGTATAATGCAGTGAATAGGGTCACACTGCAGGTTGTAGTATAATGCAGTGAATAGGGTCACACTGCAGGTTGTAGTATAATGCAGTGAATGGGGTCACACTGCAGGTTGTATATAATGCAGTGAATAGGGTCACACTGCAGGTTGTAGTATAATGCAGTGAATGGGGTCACACTGCAGGTTGTATATAATGCAGTGAATAGGGTCACACTGCAGGTTGTAGTATAATGCAGTGAATAGGGTCACACTGCAGGTTGTATATAATGCAGTGAATGGGGTCACACTGCAGGTTGTATATAATGCAGTGAATGGGGTCACACTGCAGGTTGTATATAATGCAGTGAATGGGGTCACACTGCAGGTTGTATATAATGCAGTGAATGGGGTCACACTGCAGGTTGTATATAATGCAGTGAATGGGGTCACACTGCAGGTTGTATATAATGCAGTGAATGGGGCCACACTGCAGGTTGTAGTATAAAGCAGTGAATGGGGTCACACTGCAGGTTGTATATAATGCAGTGAATGGGGTCACACTGCAGGTTGTATATAATGCAGTGAATGGGGTCACACTGCAGGTTGTATATAATGCAGTGAATGGGGCCACACTGCAGGTTGTAGTATAAAGCAGTGAATGGGGTCACACTGCAGGTTGTATATAATGCAGTGAATGGGGTCACACTGCAGGTTGTATATAATGCAGTGAATGGGGTCACACTGCAGGTTGTATATAATGCAGTGAATGGGGTCACACTGCAGGTTGTATAAAATGCAGTGAATGGGGTCACACTGCATTATACTACAGGGTCTGGACTCTCACACCACGCTCTAGGTATGCTAGATTTATGTGATCAGGTATTCCGTGCTTGTATTTATATTTGCACTGAGCAAGGCTATTGGTGGTAGTAGTTACGGCTGCAGCACGGTTCATGCCTGTCATCAGTGGACTGTCATTATGATGCCATGTGGTTGTTTTATGTGACCTTTTGGCCACTGACCTGTCTTGCTATGTTCATCTGTATACCAGTGTGCTGTGAGGGCACCATCTACTGCACTCATCACCTGTCTCTACAAGTTTTAATATGCAATGTTGTATGTATTTTTCACTTAATAAAATTTATATATTTTTTCAAACTACTAAGCCTTTGTACAGATTTATTTCTCTAAAGGTTGTATATAATGCAGTGAATGGGGTCACACTGCAGGTTGTATATAATGCAGTGAATAGGGTCACACTGCAGGTTGTATATAATGCAGTGAATGGGGTCACACTGCAGGTTGTAGTATAATGCAGTGAATAGGGTCACACTGCAGGTTGTAGTATAATGCAGTGAATAGGGTCACACTGCAGGTTGTAGTATAATGCAGTGAATGGGGTCACACTGCAGGTTGTATATAATGCAGTGAATAGGGTCACACTGCAGGTTGTAGTATAATGCAGTGAATGGGGTCACACTGCAGGTTGTATATAATGCAGTGAATAGGGTCACACTGCAGGTTGTAGTATAATGCAGTGAATAGGGTCACACTGCAGGTTGTAGTATAATGCAGTGAATGGGGTCACACTGCAGGTTGTATATAATGCAGTGAATAGGGTCACACTGCAGGTTGTAGTATAATGCAGTGAATAGGGTCACACTGCAGGTTGTAGTATAATGCAGTGAATAGGGTCACACTGCAGGTTGTAGTATAATGCAGTGAATAGGGTCACACTGCAGGTTGTAGTATAATGCAGTGAATAGGGTCACACTGCAGGTTGTATATAATGCAGTGAATGTGGTCACACTGCAGGTTGTAGTATAATGCAGTGAATAGGGTCACACTGCAGGTTGTATATAATGCAGTGAATGTGATCACACTGCAGGTTGTAGTATAATGCAGTGAATAGGGTCACACTGCAGGTTGTAGTATAATGCAGTGAATGGGGTCACACTGCAGGTTGTAGTATAATGCAGTGAATGGGGTCACACTGCAGGTTGTATATAATGCAGTGAATAGGGTCACACTGCAGGTTGTAGTATAATGCAGTGAATGGGGTCACACTGCAGGTTGTATATAATGCAGTGAATAGGGTCACACTGCAGGTTGTAGTATAATGCAGTGAATAGGGTCACACTGCAGGTTGTAGTATAATGCAGTGAATGGGGTCACACTGCAGGTTGTATATAATGCAGTGAATAGGGTCACACTGCAGGTTGTAGTATAATGCAGTGAATAGGGTCACACTGCAGGTTGTAGTATAATGCAGTGAATAGGGTCACACTGCAGGTTGTATATAATGCAGTGAATGTGGTCACACTGCAGGTTGTAGTATAATGCAGTGAATAGGGTCACACTGCAGGTTGTATATAATGCAGTGAATGTGATCACACTGCAGGTTGTAGTATAATGCAGTGAATAGGGTCACACTGCAGGTTGTAGTATAATGCAGTGAATGGGGTCACACTGCAGGTTCTAGTATAATGCAGTGAATGGGGTCACACTGCAGGTTGTATATAATGCAGTGAATAGGGTCACACTGCAGGTTGTAGTATAATGCAGTGAATGGGGTCACACTGCAGGTTGTATATAATGCAGTGAATAGGGTCACACTGCAGGTTGTAGTATAATGCAGTGAATAGGGTCACACTGCAGGTTGTAGTATAATGCAGTGAATGGGGTCACACTGCAGGTTGTATATAATGCAGTGAATAGGGTCACACTGCAGGTTGTAGTATAATGCAGTGAATAGGGTCACACTGCAGGTTGTAGTATAATGCAGTGAATAGGGTCACACTGCAGGTTGTAGTATAATGCAGTGAATAGGGTCACACTGCAGGTTGTAGTATAATGCAGTGAATAGGGTCACACTGCAGGTTGTAGTATAATGCAGTGAATAGGGTCACACTGCAGGTTGTATATAATGCAGTGAATGTGGTCACACTGCAGGTTGTATATAATGCAGTGAATGGGGTCACACTGCAGGTTGTATATAATGCAGTGAATAGGGTCACACTGCAGGTTGTAGTATAATGCAGTGAATGGGGTCACACTGCAGGTTGTAGTATAATGCAGTGAATAGGGTCACACTGCAGGTTGTAGTATAATGCAGTGAATAGGGTCACACTGCAGGTTGTAGTATAATGCAGTGAATAGGGTCACACTGCAGGTTGTAGTATAATGCAGTGAATAGGGTCACACTGCAGGTTGTAGTATAATGCAGTGAATGGGGTCACACTGCAGGTTGTATATAATGCAGTGAATAGGGTCACACTGCAGGTTGTAGTATAATGCAGTGAATAGGGTCACACTGCAGGTTGTAGTATAATGCAGTGAATGGGGTCACACTGCAGGTTGTATATAATGCAGTGAATAGGGTCACACTGCAGGTTGTAGTATAATGCAGTGAATAGGGTCACACTGCAGGTTGTAGTATAATGCAGTGAATAGGGTCACACTGCAGGTTGTAGTATAATGCAGTGAATAGGGTCACACTGCAGGTTGTAGTATAATGCAGTGAATAGGGTCACACTGCAGGTTGTATATAATGCAGTGAATGTGGTCACACTGCAGGTTGTAGTATAATGCAGTGAATAGGGTCACACTGCAGGTTGTATATAATGCAGTGAATGTGATCACACTGCAGGTTGTAGTATAATGCAGTGAATAGGGTCACACTGCAGGTTGTAGTATAATGCAGTGAATGGGGTCACACTGCAGGTTGTAGTATAATGCAGTGAATGGGGTCACACTGCAGGTTGTATATAATGCAGTGAATAGGGTCACACTGCAGGTTGTAGTATAATGCAGTGAATGGGGTCACACTGCAGGTTGTATATAATGCAGTGAATAGGGTCACACTGCAGGTTGTAGTATAATGCAGTGAATAGGGTCACACTGCAGGTTGTAGTATAATGCAGTGAATGGGGTCACACTGCAGGTTGTATATAATGCAGTGAATAGGGTCACACTGCAGGTTGTAGTATAATGCAGTGAATAGGGTCACACTGCAGGTTGTAGTATAATGCAGTGAATAGGGTCACACTGCAGGTTGTATATAATGCAGTGAATGTGGTCACACTGCAGGTTGTAGTATAATGCAGTGAATAGGGTCACACTGCAGGTTGTATATAATGCAGTGAATGTGATCACACTGCAGGTTGTAGTATAATGCAGTGAATAGGGTCACACTGCAGGTTGTAGTATAATGCAGTGAATGGGGTCACACTGCAGGTTCTAGTATAATGCAGTGAATGGGGTCACACTGCAGGTTGTATATAATGCAGTGAATAGGGTCACACTGCAGGTTGTAGTATAATGCAGTGAATGGGGTCACACTGCAGGTTGTATATAATGCAGTGAATAGGGTCACACTGCAGGTTGTAGTATAATGCAGTGAATAGGGTCACACTGCAGGTTGTAGTATAATGCAGTGAATGGGGTCACACTGCAGGTTGTATATAATGCAGTGAATAGGGTCACACTGCAGGTTGTAGTATAATGCAGTGAATAGGGTCACACTGCAGGTTGTAGTATAATGCAGTGAATAGGGTCACACTGCAGGTTGTAGTATAATGCAGTGAATAGGGTCACACTGCAGGTTGTAGTATAATGCAGTGAATAGGGTCACACTGCAGGTTGTATATAATGCAGTGAATGTGGTCACACTGCAGGTTGTAGTATAATGCAGTGAATAGGGTCACACTGCAGGTTGTATATAATGCAGTGAATGTGATCACACTGCAGGTTGTAGTATAATGCAGTGAATAGGGTCACACTGCAGGTTGTAGTATAATGCAGTGAATGGGGTCACACTGCAGGTTGTAGTATAATGCAGTGAATGGGGTCACACTGCAGGTTGTATATAATGCAGTGAATAGGGTCACACTGCAGGTTGTATATAATGCAGTGAATAGGGTCACACTGCAGGTTGTATATAATGCAGTGAATGGGGTCACACTGCAGGTTGTAGTATAATGCAGTGAATGTGGTCACACTGCTGGTTGTAGTATAATGCAGTGAATGGGGTCACACTGCAGGTTGTATATAATGCAGTGAATGTGGTCACACTGCAGGTTGTAGTATAATGCAGTGAATGGGGTCACACTGCAGGTTGTATATAATGCAGTGAATAGGGTCACACTGCAGGTTGTATATAATGCAGTGAATAGGGTCACACTGCAGGTTGTATATAATGCAGTGAATGGGGTCACACTGCAGGTTGTAGTATAATGCAGTGAATGTGGTCACACTGCTGGTTGTAGTATAATGCAGTGAATGGGGTCACACTGCAGGTTGTAGTACAATGCAGTGAATGGGGTCACACTGCAGGTTGTAGTATAATGCAGTGAATGGGGTCACACTGCAGGTTGTAGTATAATGCAGTGAATAGGGTCACACTGCAGGTTGTATATAATGCAGTGAATGTTGTCACACTGCAGCCCGGGGTGCAACAATATCTAATAAATTGTGACATTTTGCAACTTGCTTGTGTGGTCCCCAATGTGTCCGCCACAGAGAGCAATCCGTGCACCGCGGGGAACCACAGGAGAGGGCAGGAACAATACCGGGGCCAAAAATATGCAGAAATCCAACTGTATGGAGGCAAAACATGTCACTCTGCACCGCACCGATGATACGTCCGCCCCTGGATCTGCGGCACCACAACTCCCAGCATAAACAGTCCCCTCCTCCTCTGCACCCGCCCCTCACATCACAATGGAAAGATTTCTACAATTGTATCCAGACGCTCACATTCTACCTGCGCTGATACATTGTAACAAACTGGAAACTGGTGCGGCCCATACAGAATTCCAGACAAGATCCTGATGGGGGTCCTGCTCCGGGGATTGCTGGGTCTTGTAGTTCTGATATTATGATGGGGTCCTGCTCCGGGGATTGCTGGGTCTTGTGGTTCTGTTATTATGATGGGGGTCCTGCTCCGGGGATTGCTGGGTCTTGTAGTTCTGTTATTATGATGGGGGTCCTGCTCCGGGGATTGCTGGGTCTTGTGGTTCTGTTATTATGATGGGGTCCTGCTCCGGGGATTGCTGGGTCTTGTAGTTCTGTTATTATGATGGGGGTCCTGCTCCGGGGATTGCTGGGTCTTGTAGTTCTGTTATTATGATGGGGGTCCTGCTCCGGGGATTGCTGGGTCTTGTAGTTCTGTTATTATGATGGGGGTCCTGCTCCGGGGATTGCTGGGGGTTGTAGTTCTGTTATTATGATGGGGGTCCTGCTCCGGGGATTGCTGGGTCTTGTAGTTCTGTTATTATGATGGGGGTCCTGCTCCGGGGATTGCTGGGTCTTGTGCTTCTGTTATTATGATGGGGGTCCTGCTCCGGGGATTGCTGGGTCTTGTGGTTCTGTTATTATGATGGGGTCCTGCTCCGGGGATTGCTGGGGGTTGTAGTTCTGTTATTATGATGGGGGTCCTGCTCCGGGGATTGCTGGGTCTTGTGGTTCTGTTATTATGATGGGGGTCCTGCTCCGGGGATTGCTGAGTCTTGTGGTTCTGTTATTATGATGGGGGTCCTGCTTCGGGGATTGCTAGGGGTTGTGGTTCTGTTATTATGATGGGGGTCCTGCTCCGGGGATTGCTAGGGGTTGTGGTTCTGTTATTATGATGGGGGTCCTGCTCCGGGGATTGCTGGGTCTTGTAGTTCTGTTATTATGATGGGGGTCCTGCTCCGGGGATTGCTGGGGGTTGTAGTTCTGTTATTATGATGGGGTTCCTGCTCCGGGGATTGCTGGGTCTTGTGGTTCTGTTACTATGATGGGGGTCCTGCTCCGGGGATTGCTGGGTCTTGTAGTTCTGTTATTATGATGGGGGTCCTGCTCCGGGGATTGCTGGGTCTTGTAGTTCTGTTATTATGATGGGGTCCTGCTCCGGGGATTGCTGGGTCTTGTAGTTCTGTTATTATGATGGGGGTCCTGCTCCGGGGATTGCTGGGTCTTGTAGTTCTGTTATTATGATGGGGGTCCTGCTCCGGGCATTGCTGGGTCTTGTGGTTCTGTTATTATGATGGGGTCCTGCTCCGGGGATTGCTGGGTCTTGTGGTTCTGTTATTATGATGGGGGTCCTGCTCCGGGGATTGCTGGGTCTTGTGGTTCTGTTATTATGATGGGGGTCCTGCTCCGGGGATTGCTGGGGGGTGTAGTTCTGTTATTATGATGGGGGTCCTGCTCCGGGGATTGCTGGGTCTTGTAGTTCTGTTATTATGATGGGGGTCCTGCTCTGGGGATTGCTGGGTCTTGTAGTCCTGTTATTATGATGGGGTCCTGCTCCGGGGATTGCTGGGTCTTGTGGTTCTGTTATTATGATGGGGTTCCTGCTCCGGGGATTGCTGGGTCTTGTAGTTCTGTTATTATGATGGGGGTCCTGCTCCGGGGATTGCTGGGGGTTGTAGTTCTGTTATTATGATGGGGGTCCTGCTCTGGGGATTGCTGGGTCTTGTAGTTCTGTTATGATGGGGGTCCTGCTCCGGGGATTGCTGGGTCTTGTAGTCCTGTTATTATGATGGGGTCCTGCTCCGGGGATTGCTGGGTCTTGTAGTTCTGTTATTATGATGGGGTCCTGCTCCGGGGATTGCTGGGTCTTGTAGTCCTGTTATTATGATGGGGTCCTGCTCCGGGGATTGCTGGGTCTTGTAGTTCTGTTATTATGATGGGGTCCTGCTCCGGGGATTGCTGGGTCTTGTAGTCCTGTTATTATGATGGGGTCCTGCTCCGGGGATTGCTGGGTCTTGTGGTTCTGTTATTATGATGGGGTCCTGCTCCGGGGATTGCTGGGTCTTGTAGTTCTGTTATTATGATGGGGTCCTGCTCCGGGGATTGCTGGGTCTTGCAGTTCTGTTATTATGATGGGGGTCCTGCTCCGGGGATTGCTGGGTCTTGTGGTTCTGTTATTATGATGGGGGTCCTGCTCCGGGGATTGCTGGGTCTTGTGGTTCTGTTATTATGATGGGGGTCCTGCTCCGGGGATTGCTGGGTCTTGTGGTTCTGTTATTATGATGGGGGTCCTGCTCCGGGGATTGCTGGGTCTTGTGGTTCTGTTATTATGATGGGGGTCCTGCTCCGGGGATTGCTGGGTCTTGTAGTTCTGTTATTATGATGGGGGTCCTGCTCCGGGGATTGCTGGGGGTTGTAGTTCTGTTATTATGATGGGGGTCCTGCTCCGGGGATTGCTGGGTCTTGTGGTTCTGTTATTATGATGGGGGTCCTGCTCCGGGGATTGCTGGGTGTTGTGGTTCTGTTATTATGATGGGGGTCCTGCTCCGGGGATTGCTGGGTCTTGTAGTTGTGTTATTATGATGGGGGTCCTGCTCCGGGGATTGCTGGGTCTTGTAGTTCTGTTATTATGATGGGGGTCCTGCTCCGGGGATTGCTGGGGGTTGTAGTTCTGTTATTATGATGGGGGTCCTGCTCCGGGGATTGCTGGGTCTTGTAGTTGTTATTATGATGGGGGTCCTGCTCCGGGGATTGCTGGGTCTTGTAGTTCTGTTATTATGATGGGGGTCCTGCTCCGGGGATTGCTGGGTCTTGTAGTTCTGTTATTATGATGGGGGTCCTGCTCCGGGGATTGCTGGGTCTTGTAGTTCTGTTATTATGATGGGGGTCCTGCTCCGGGGATTGCTGGGTCTTGCAGTTCTGTTATTATGATGGGGTCCTGCTCCGGGGATTGCTGGGTCTTGTAGTTCTGTTATTATGATGGGGGTCCTGCTCCGGGGATTGCTGGGGGGTGTAGTTGTGTTATTATGATGGGGGTCCTGCTCCGGGGATTGCTGGGGGTTGTAGTTGTGTTATTATGATGGGGGTCCTGCTCCGGGGATTGCTGGGGGTTGTAGTTCTGTTATTATGATGGGGGTCCTGCTCCGGGGATTGCTGGGTCTTGTGGTTCTGTTATTATGATGGGGGTCCTGCTCCGGGGATTGCTGGGTCTTGTAGTTCTGTTATTATGATGGGGGTCCTGCTCCGGGGATTGCTGGGTCTTGTAGTTCTGTTATTATGATGGGGTCCTGCTCCGGGGATTGCTGGGGGTTGTGGTTCTGTTATTATGATGGGGGTCCTGCTCCGGGGATTGCTGGGGGTTGTGGTTCTGTTATTATGATGGGGTCCTGCTCCGGGGATTGCTGGGTCTTGTGGTTCTGTTATTATGATGGGGTCCTGCTCCGGGGATTGCTGGGTCTTGTAGTGCTGTTATTATGATGGGGGTCCTGCTCCGGGGATTGCTGGGTCTTGTAGTTGTTATTATGATGGGGGTCCTGCTCCGGGGATTGCTGGGTCTTGTAGTTCTGTTATTATGATGGGGGTCCTGCTCCGGGGATTGCGAGGTCTTGTAGTTCTGTTATTATGATGGGGGTCCTGCTCCGGGGATTGCTGGGTCTTGTAGTTGTTATTATGATGGGGGTCCTGCTCCGGGGATTGCTGGGTCTTGTAGTTGTTATTATGATGGGGGTCCTGCTCCGGGGATTGCTGGGTCTTGTAGTTGTTATTATGATGGGGGTCCTGCTCCGGGGATTGCTGGGTCTTGTAGTTCTGTTATTATGATGGGGGTCCTGCTCCGGGGATTGCTGGGTCTTGTAGTCCTGTTATTATGATGGGGTCCTGCTCCGGGGATTGCTGGGTCTTGTAGCTGTTATTATGATGGGGGTCCTGCTCCGGGGATTGCTGGGTCTTGTAGTTGTTATTATGATGGGGGTCCTGCTCCGGGGATTGCTGGGTCTTGTAGTCCTGTTATTATGATGGGGTCCTGCTCCGGGGATTGCTTGGTCTTGTGGTTCTGTTATTATGATGGGGGTTCTGCTCCGGGGATTGCTGGGTCTTGTAGTCCTGTTATTATGATGGGGGTCCTGCTCCGGGGATTGCTGGGTCTTGTAGTTGTTATTATGATGGGGGTCCTGCTCCGGGGATTGCTGGGTCTTGAAGTTCTGTTATTATGATGGGGTCCTGCTCCGGGGATTGCTGGGTCTTGTGGTTCTGTTATTATGATGGGGTTCTGCTCCGGGGATTGCTGGGTCTTGTAGTTCTGTTATTATGATGGGGGTCCTGCTCCGGGGATTGCTGGGTCTTGTGGTTCTGTTATTATGATGGGGTCCTGCTCCGGGGATTGCTGGGTCTTGTAGTCCTGTTATTATGATGGGGGTCCTGCTCCGGGGCTTGCTGGGTCATGTAGTTGTGTTATTATGATGGGGGTCCTGCTCCGGGGATTGCTGGGTCTTGTGGTTCTGTTATTATGATGGGGTCCTGCTCCGGGGATTGCTGGGGGTTGTAGTTCTGTTATTATAATGGGGGTCCTGCTCCGGGGATTGCTGGGTCTTGTAGTTCTGTTATTATGATGGGGGTCCTGCTCCGGGGATTGCTGGGTCTTGTGGTTCTGTTATTATGATGGGGGTCCTGCTCCGGGGATTGCTGGGTCTTGTGATTCTGTTATTATGATGGGGGTCCTGCTCCGGGGATTGCTGGGTCTTGTGGTTCTGTTATTATGATGGGGGTCCTGCTCCGGGGATTGCTGGGTCTTGTAGTTCTGTTATTATGATGGGGTCCTGCTCCGGGGATTGCTGGGTTTTGTAGTTCTGTTATTATGATGGGGTCCTGCTCCGGGGATTGCTGGGTCTTGTAGTTGTTATTATGATGGGGGTCCTGCTCCGGGGATTGCTGGGTCTTGTGGTTCTGTTATTATGATGGGGGTCCTGCTCCGGGGATTGCTGGGTCTTGTGGTTCTGTTATTATGATGGGGGTCCTGCTCCGGGGATTGCTGGGTCTTGTGGTTCTGTTATTATGATGGGGGTCCTGCTCCGGGGATTGCTGGGTCTTGTGGTTCTGTTATTATGATGGGGGTCCTGCTCCGGGGATTGCTGGGTCTTGTGGTTCTGTTATTATGATGGGGGTCCTGCTCCGGGGATTGCTGGGTCTTGTGGTTCTGTTATTATGATGGGGTCCTGCTCCGGGGATTGCTGGGTCTTGTAGTTGTTATTATGATGGGGGTCCTGATCCGGGGATTGCTGGGTCTTGTGGTTCTGTTATTATGATGGGGTCCTGCTCCGGGGATTGCTGGGTCTTGTGGTTCTGTTATTATGATGGGGGTCCTGCTCCGGGGATTGCTGGGTCTTGTAGTCCTGTTATTATGATGGGGGTCCTGCTCCGGGGATTGCTGGGGGTTGTAGTTCTGTTATTATGATGGGGGTCCTGCTCCGGGGATTGCTGGGGGTTGTAGTTCTGTTATTATGATGGGGTCCTGCTCCGGGGATTGCTGGGTCTTGTAGTTCTGTTATTATGATGGGGTCCTGCTCCGGGGATTGCTGGGTCTTGTGGTTCTGTTATTATGATGGGGGTCCTGCTCCGGGCATTGCTGGGTCTTGTGGTTCTGTTATTATGATGGGGTCCTGCTCCGGGGATTGCTGGGTCTTGTGGTTCTGTTATTATGATGGGGGTCCTGCTCCGGGCATTGCTGGGTCTTGTGGTTCTGTTATTATGATGGGGTCCTGCTCCGGGGATTGCTGGGTCTTGTGGTTCTGTTATTATGATGGGGGTCCTGCTCCGGGGATTGCTGGGTCTTGTGGTTCTGTTATTATGATGGGGTCCTGCTCCGGGGATTGCTGGGTCTTGTAGTTCTGTTATTATGATGGGGTCCTGCTCCGGGCATTGCTGGGTCTTGTGGTTCTGTTATTATGATGGGGTCCTGCTCCGGGGATTGCTGGGTCTTGTGGTTCTGTTATTATGATGGGGGTCCTGCTCCGGGGATTGCTGGGTCTTGTGGTTCTGTTATTATGATGGGGTCCTGCTCCGGGGATTGCTGGGTCTTGTGGTTCTGTTATTATGATGGGGTCCTGCTCCGGGGATTGCTGGGTCTTGTGGTTCTGTTATTATGATGGGGTCCTGCTCCGGGGATTGCTGGGTCTTGTAGTTCTGTTATTATGATGGGGGTTCTGCTCCGGGGATTGCTGGGTCTTGTGGTTCTGTTATTATGATGGGGGTCCTGCTCCGGGGATTGCTGGGGGGTGTAGTTCTGTTATTATGATGGGGTTCCTGCTCCGGGGATTGCTGGGTCTTATAGTTCTGTTATTATGATGGGGGTCCTGCTCTGGGGATTGCTGGGTTTTGTAGTTCTGTTATTATGATGGGGTCCTGCTCCGGGGATTGCTGGGTTTTGTAGTTCTGTTATTATGATGGGGGTCCTGCTCCGGGGATTGCTGGGTCTTGTAGTTCTGTTATTATGATGGGGGTCCTGCTCCGGGGATTGCTGGGTCTTGTAGTTCTGTTATTATGATGGGGGTCCTGCTCCGGGGATTGGTGGGTCTTGTGGTTCTGTTATTATGATGGGGGTCCTGCTCCGGGGATTGCTGGGTCTTGTAGTTCTGTTATTATGATGGGGGTCCTGCTCCGGGGATTGCTGGGTCTTGTAGTTCTGTTATTATGATGGGGGTCCTGCTCCGGGGATTGCTGGGTCTTGTAGTTCTGTTATTATGATGGGGGTCCTGCTCCAGGGATTGCTGGGGATTGTAGTTCTGTTATTATGATGGGGGTCCTGCTCCGGGGATTGCTGGGTCCTGTAGTTCTGTTATTATGATGGGGGTCCTGCTCCGGGGATTGCTGGGTCTTGTGGTTCTGTTATTATGATGAGGGTTCTGCTCCGGGGATTGCTGGGTCTTGTAGTTCTGTTATTATGATGGGGGTCCTGCTCCGGGGATTGCTGGGTCTTGTGGTTCTGTTATTATGATGGGGTCCTGCTCCGGGGATTGCTGGGTCTTGTAGTTCTGTTATTATGATGGGGGTCCTGCTCCGGGGATTGCTGGGTCTTGTGGTTCAGTTATTATGATGGGGGTCCTGCTCCGGGGATTGCTGGGTCTTGTGGTTCTGTTATTATGATGGGGGTCCTGCTCCCGGGATTGCTGGGTCTTGTAGTTCTGTTATTATGATGGGGGTCCTGCTCCGGGGATTGCTGGGTCTTGTGGTTCTGTTATTATGATGGGGGTCCTGCTCCGGGGATTGCTGGGTCTTGTAGTTCTGTTATTATGATGGGGGTCCTGCTCCGGGGATTGCTGGGTCTTGTGGTCCTGTTATTATGATGGGGGTCCTGCTCCGGGGATTGCTGGGTCTTGTAGTTCTGTTATTATGATGGGGGTCCTGCTCCGGGGATTGCTGGGTCTTGTAGTTCTGTTATTATGATGGGGGTCCTGCTCCGGGGATTGCTGGGTCTTGTGGTCCTGTTATTATGATGGGGGTTCTGCTCCGGGGATTGCTGGGTCTTGTATTTCTGTTATTATGATGGGGGTCCTGCTCCGGGGATTGCTGGGGGGTGTAGTTGTGTTATTATGATGGGGTCCTGCTCCGGGGATTGCTGGGTCTTGTAGTTCTGTTATTATGATGGGGGTCCTGCTCCGGGGATTGCTGGGTCTTGTAGTTCTGTTATTATGATGGGGGTCCTGCTCCGGGGATTGCTGGGTCTTGTAGTGCTGTTATTATGATGGGGGTCCTGCTCCGGGGATTGCTGGGGGTTGTGGTTCTGTTATTATGATGGGGGTCCTGCTCCGGGGATTGCTGGGTCTTGTGGTTCAGTTATTATGATGGGGTCCTGCTCCGGGGATTGCTGGGTCTTGTGGTTCAGTTATTATGATGGGGTCCTGCTCCGGGGATTGCTGGGTCTTGTGGTTCAGTTATTATGATGGGGTCCTGCTCCGGGGATTGCTGGGTCTTGTGGTTCAGTTATTATGATGGGGGTCCTGCTCCGGGGATTGCTGGGGGGTGTAGTTGTGTTATTATGATGGGGGTCCTGCTCCGGGGATTGCTGGGTCTTGTAGTTCTGTTATTATGATGGGGTCCTGCTCCGGGGATTGCTGAGTCTTGTAGTTCTGTTATTATGATGGGGGTCCTGCTCCGGGGATTGCTGGGTCTTGTGGTTCTGTTATTATGATGGGGTCCTGCTCCGGGGATTGCTGAGTCTTGTAGTTCTGTTATTATGATGGGGGTCCTGCTCCGGGGATTGCTGGGTCTTGTGGTTCAGTTATTATGATGGGGTCCTGCTCCGGGGATTGCTGGGTCTTGTGGTTCAGTTATTATGATGGGGGTCCTGCTCCGGGGATTGCTGGGGGGTGTAGTTGTGTTATTATGATGGGGGTCCTGCTCCGGGGATTGCTGGGTCTTGTAGTTCTGTTATTATGATGGGGTCCTGCTCCGGGGATTGCTGAGTCTTGTAGTTCTGTTATTATGATGGGGGTCCTGCTCCGGGGATTGCTGGGTCTTGTGGTTCTGTTATTATGATGGGGGTCCTGCTCCGGGGATTGCTGGGTCTTGTATTCCTGTTATTATGATGGGGTCCTGCTCCGGGGATTGCTGGGTCTTGTAGTCCTGTTATTATGATGGGGTCCTGCTCCGGGGATTGCTGGGTCTTGTAGTTCTGTTATTATGATGGGGGTCCTGCTCCGGGGATTGCTGGGTCTTGTAGTTCTGTTATTATGATGGGGTCCTGCTCCGGGGATTGCTTGGTCTTGTGGTTCTGTTATTATGATGGGGGTCCTGCTCCGGGGATTGCTGGGTCTTGTAGTTCTGTTATTATGATGGGGGTCCTGCTCCGGGGATTGCTGGGTCTTGTAGTTGTTATTATGATGGGGGTCCTGCTCCGGGGATTGCTGGGTCTTGTAGTCCTGTTATTATGATGGGGGTCCTGCTCCGGGGATTGCTGGGGGGTGTAGTTCTGTTATTATGATGGGGGTTCTGCTCCGGGGATTGCTGGGTCTTGTGGTTCTGTTATTATGATGGGGTCCTGCTCCGGGGATTGCTGGGTCTTGTAGTTCTGTTATTATGATGGGGGTCCTGCTCCGGGGATTGCTGGGTCTTGTGGTTCTATTATTATGATGGGGTCCTGCTCCGGGGATTGCTGGGTCTTGTAGTTCTGTTATTATGATGGGGGTCCTGCTCCGGGGATTGCTGGATCTTGTGGTTCTGTTATTATGATGGGGGTCCTGCTCCGGGGATTGCTGGGTCTTGTAGTTCTGTTACTATGATGGGGGTCCTGCTCCGGGGATTGCTGGGGGGTGTAGTTCTGTTATTATGATGGGGGTCCTGCTCCGGGGATTGCTGGGGGGTGTAGTTCTGTTATTATGATGGGGTCCTGCTACGGGGATTGCTGGGGGTTGTAGTTCTGTTATTATGATGGGGTCCTGCTCCGGGGATTGCTGGGTCTTGTGGTTCTGTTATTATGATGGGGGTCCTGCTCCGGGGATTGCTGGGTCTTGTAGTTCTGTTATTATGATGGGGGTCCTGCTCCGGGGATTGCTGGGTCTTGTGGTTCTGTTATTATGATGGGGGTCCTGCTCCGGGAATTGCTGGGTCTTGTAGTTCTGTTATTATGAAGGGGTCCTGCTCCGGGGATTGCTGGGTCTTGTAGTTCTGTTATTATGATGGGGTCCTGCTCCGGGGATTGCTGGGTCTTGTAGTTGTTATTATGATGGGGGTCCTGCTCCGGGGATTGCTGGGTCTTGTAGTTCTGTTATTATGATGGGGGTCCTGCTCCGGGGATTGCTGGGTCTTGTGGTTCTGTTATTATGATGGGGGTCCTGCTCCGGGGATTGCTGGGTCTTGTAGTGCTGTTATTATGATGGGGTCCTGCTCCGGGGATTGCTGGGGGTTGTAGTGCTGTTATTATGATGGGGTCCTGCTCCGGAGATTGCTGGGTCTTGTAGTCCTGTTATTATGATGGGGGCCTGCTCCGGGGATTGCTGGGTCTTGTAGTCCTGTTATTATGATGGGGGTTCTGCTCCGGGGATTGCTGGGTCTTGTAGTCCTGTTATTATGATGGGGTCCTGCTCCGGGGATTGCAGAGTCTTGTAGTTCTGTTATTATGATGGGGTCCTGCTCCGGTGATTGCTGGGTCTTGTAGTGCTGTTATTATGATGGGGTCCTGCTCCGGTGATTGCTGGGTCTTGTAGTGCTGTTATTATGATGGGGGTCCTGCTCCGGGGATTGCTGGGTCTTGTGGTTCTGTTATTATGATGGGGGTCCTGCTCCGGGGATTGCTGGGTCTTGTAGTGCTGTTATTATGATGGGGGTCCTGCTCCGGGGATTGCTGGGTCTTGTGGTTCTGTTATTATGATGGGGGCTCTGCTCCGGGGATTGCTGGGTCTTGTGGTTCTGTTATTATGATGGGGGTCCTGCTCCGGGGATTGCTGGGTCTTGTGGTTCTGTTATTATGATGGGGGTCCTGCTCCGGGGATTGCTGGGTCTTGTAGTTCTGTTATTATGATGGGGGTCCTGCTCCGGGGATTGCTGGGTCTTGTAGTCCTGTTATTATGATGGGGGTCCTGCTCCGGGGATTGCTGGGTCTTGTAGTTCTGTTATTATGATGGGGTCCTGCTCCGGGGATTGCTGGGTCTTGTAGTGCTGTTATTATGATGGGGTCCTGCTCCGGGGATTGCTGGGTCTTGTAGTTCTGTTATTATGATGGGGGTCCTGCTCCGGGGATTGCTGGGGGTTGTGGTTCTGTTATTATGATGGGGGTGCTGCTCCGGGGATTGCTGAGTCTTGTAGTTCTGTTATTATGATGGGGGTCCTGCTCCGGGGATTGCTGGGTCTTGTGGTTCTGTTATTATGATGGGGGCTCTGCTCCGGGGATTGCTGGGTCTTGTGGTTCTGTTATTATGATGGGGGTCCTGCTCCGGGGATTGCTGGGTCTTGTAGTTCTGTTATTATAATGGGGGTCCTGCTCCGGGGATTGCTGGGTCTTGTAGTGCTGTTATTATGATGGGGGTCCTGCTCCGGGGATTGCTGGGTCTTGTGGTTCTGTTATTATGATGGGGTCTTGCTCCGGGGATTGCTGGGTCTTGTGGTTCTGTTATTATAATGGGGGTCCTGCTCCGGGGATTGCTGGGTCTTGTGGTTCTGTTATTATGATGGGGGTCCTGCTCCGGGGATTGCTGGGTCTTGTAGTTCTGTTATTATAATGGGGGTCCTGCTCCGGGGATTGCTGGGTCTTGTAGTGCTGTTATTATGATGGGGGTCCTGCTCCGGGGATTGCTGGGTCTTGTGGTTCTGTTATTATGATGGGGTCTTGCTCCGGGGATTGCTGGGTCTTGTGGTTCTGTTATTATAATGGGGGTCCTGCTCCGGGGATTGCTGGGTCTTGTGGTTCTGTTATTATGATGGGGGTCCTGCTCCGGGGATTGCTGGGTCTTGTAGTCCTGTTATTATGATGGGGGTCCTGCTCCGGGGATTGCTGGGTCTTGTGGTTCTGTTATTATGATGGGGTCCTGCTACGGGGATTGCTGGGTCTTGTGGTTCTGTTATTATGATGGGGTCCTGCTCCGGGGATTACTGGGTCTTGTAGTTCTGTTATTATGATGGGGGTCCTGCTCCGGGGATTGCTGGGTCTTGTAGTTCTGTTATTATGATGGGGTCCTGCTCCGGGGATTGCTGGGTCTTGTAGTTCTGTTATTATGATGGGGTCCTGCTCCGGGGATTGCTGGGTCTTGTGGTTCTGTTATTATGATGGGGGTCCTGCTCCGGGGATTGCTGGGTCTTGTAGTTCTGTTATTATGATGAGGGTCCTGCTCCGGGGATTCCTGGGTCTTGTAGTTCTGTTATTATGATGGGGTTCCTGCTCCGGGGATTGCTGGGTCTTGTAGTCCTGTTATTATGATGGGGGTCCTGCTCCGGGGATTGCTGGGTCTTGTGGTTCTGTTATTATGATGGGGTCCTGCTCCGGGGATTGCTGGGTCTTGTAGTTGTTATTATGATGGGGGTCCTGCTCCGGGGATTGCTGGGTCTTGTAGTTCTGTTATTATGATGGGGGTCCTGCTCCGGGGATTGCTGGGTCTTGTTGTCCTGTTATTATGATGGGGGTCCTGCTCCGGGGATTGCTGGGTCTTGTGGTTCTGTTATTATGATGGGGTCCTGCTCCGGGGATTGCTGGGTCTTGTAGTTCTGTTATTATGATGGGGGTCCTGCTCCGGGGATTGCTGGGTCTTGTAGTCCTGTTATTATGATGGGGGTCCTGCTCCGGGGATTGCAGGGTCTTGTAGTTCTGTTATTATGATGGGGTTCCTGCTCCGGGGATTGCTGGGTCTTGTAGTTCTGTTATTATGATGGGGTCCTGCTCCGGGGATTGCTGGGTCTTGTAGTTCTGTTATTATGATGGGGTTCCTGCTCCGGGAATTGCTGGGTCTTGTAGTTCTGTTATTATGATGGGGGTCCTGCTCCGGGGATTGCTGGGTCTTGTAGTTCTGTTATTATGATGGGGTCCTGCTCCGGGAATTGCTGGGTCTTGTAGTTCTGTTATTATGATGGGGTCCTGCTCCGGGGATTGCTGGGTCTTGTAGTTCTGTTATTATGATGGGGTCCTGCTCCGGGGATTGCTGGGTCTTGTTGTCCTGTTATTATGATGGGGGTCCTGCTCCGGGGATTGCTGGGTCTTGTGGTTCTGTTATTATGATGGGGTCCTGCTCCGGGGATTGCTGGGTCTTGTAGTTCTGTTATTATGATGGGGTTCCTGCTCCGGGGATTGCTGGGTCTTGTAGTTCTGTTATTATGATGGGGGTCCTGATCCGGGGATTGCTGGGTCCTGTAGTTCTGTTATTATGATGGGGATCCTGCTCCGGGGATTGCTGGGTCTTGTGGTTCTGTTATTATGATGGGGTTCCTGCTCCGGGGATTGCTGGGTCTTGTAGTCCTGTTATTATGATGGGGGTCCTGCTCCGGGGATTGCTGGGTCTTGTGGTTCTGTTATTATGATGGGGGTCCTGCTCCGGGGATTGCTGGGTCCTGTAGTTCTGTTATTATGATGGGGGTCCTGCTCCGGGGATTGCTGGGTCTTGTGGTTCTGTTATTATGATGGGGGTCCTGCTCCGGGGATTGCTGGGTCTTGTGGTTCTGTTATTATGATGGGGTCCTGCTCCGGGGATTGCTGGGTCTTGTGGTTCTGTTATTATGATGGGGTTCCTGCTCCGGGGATTGCTGGGTCTTGTAGTCCTGTTATTATGATGGGGGTCCTGCTCCGGGGATTGCTGGGTCTTGTGGTTCTGTTATTATGATGGGGGTCCTGCTCCGGGGATTGCTGGGTCTTGTAGTCCTGTTATTATGATGGGGGTCCTGCTCCGGGGATTGCTGGGTCTTGTAGTTCTGTTATTATGATGGGGTTCCTGCTCCGGGGATTGCTGGGTCTTGTAGTCCTGTTATTATGATGGGGGTCCTGCTCCGGGGATTGCTGGGTCTTGTGGTTCTGTTATTATGATGGGGGTCCTGCTCCGGGGATTGCTGGGTCCTGTAGTTCTGTTATTATGATGGGGGTCCTGCTCCGGGGATTGCTGGGTCTTGTGGTTCTGTTATTATGATGGGGTTCCTGCTCCGGGGATTGCTGGGTCTTGTGGTTCTGTTATTATGATGGGGGTCCTGCTCCGGGGATTGCTGGGTCTTGTGGTTCTGTTATTATGATGGGGGTCCTGCTCCGGGGATTGCTGGGTCTTGTAGTGCTGTTATTATGATGGGGGTCCTGCTCCGGGGATTGCTGGGTCTTGTAGTTGTCTTATTATGATGGGGGTCCTGCTCCGGGGATTGCTGGGTCTTGTAGTTCTGTTATTATGATGGGGGTCCTGCTCCGGGGATTGCTGGGTCTTGTAGTGCTGTTATTATGATGGGGGTCCTGCTCCGGGGATTGCTGGGTCTTGTAGTTGTGTTATTATGATGGGGGTCCTGCTCCGGGGATTGCTGGGTCTTGTAGTGCTGTTATTATGATGGGGGTCCTGCTCCGGGGATTGCTGGGTCTTGTAGTTCTGTTATTATGATGGGGTCCTGCTCCGGGGATTGCTGGGTCTTGTAGTTCTGTTATTATGATGGGGTTCCTGCTCCGGGGATTGCTGGGTCTTGTGGTTCTGTTATTATGACGGGGGTCCTGCTCCGGGGATTGCTGGGTCTTGTAGTTCTGTTATTATGATGGGGTTCCTGCTCCGGGGATTGCTGGGTCTTGTAGTCCTGTTATTATGATGGGGGTCCTGCTCCGGGGATTGCTGGGTCTTGTAGTCCTGTTATTATGATGGGGGTCCTGCTCCGGGGATTGCTGGGTCTTGTGGTCCTGTTATTATGATGGGGTCCTGCTCCGGGGATTGTTGGGTCTTGTGGTTCTGTTATTATGATGGGGGTCCTGCTCCGGGGATTGCTGGGTCTTGTAGTTCTGTTATTATGATGGGGGTCCTGCTCCGGGGATTGCTGGGGGTTGTAGTGCTGTTATTATGATGGGGGTCCTGCTCCGGGGATTGCTGGGTCTTGTAGTGCTGTTATTATGATGGGGGTCTTGCTCCGGGGATTGCTGGGTCTTGTGGTTCTGTTATTATGATGGGGGTTCTGCTCCGGGGATTGCTGGGTCTTGTGGTTCTGTTATTATGATGGGGGTCCTGCTCCGGGGATTGCTGGGTCTTGTGGTTCTGTTATTATGATGGGGGTCTTGCTCCGGGGATTGCTGGGTCTTGTGGTTCTGTTATTATGATGGGGGTCCTGCTCCGGGGATTGCTGGGGGTTGTGGTTCTGTTATTATGATGGGGGTCCTGCTCCGGGGATTGCTGGGTCTTGTAGTTCTGTTATTATGATGGGGGTCCTGCTCCGGGGATTGCTGGGTCTTGTAGTTCTGTTATTATGATGGGGGTCCTGCTCCGGGGATTGCTGGGGGTTGTAGTTCTGTTATTATGATGGGGGTCCTGCTCCGGGGATTGCTGGGTCTTGTAGTTCTGTTATTATGATGGGGGTCCTGCTCCGGGGATTGCTGGGTCTTGTAGTGCTGTTATTATGATGGGGGTCCTGCTCCAGGGATTGCTGGGTCTTGTAGTCCTGTTATTATGATGGGGGTCCTGCTCCGGGGATTGCTGGGTCTTGTAGTTCTGTTATTATGATGGGGGTCCTGCTCCGGGGATTGCTGGGTCTTGTGGTTCTGTTATTATGATGGGGTCCTGCTCCGGGGATTGCTGGGTCTTGTAGTTCTGTTATTATGATGGGGGTCCTGCTCCGGGGATTGCTGGGTCTTGTAGTCCTGTTATGATGGGGGTCCTGCTCCGGGGATTGCTGGGGGTTGTAGTTCTGTTATTATGATGGGGTCCTGCTCCGGGGATTGCTGGGTCTTGTGGTTCTGTTATTATGATGGGGGTCCTGCTCCGGGGATTGCTGGGTCTTGTAGTGCTGTTATTATGATGGGGGTCCTGCTCCGGGGATTGCTGGGTCTTGTAGTCCTGTTATTATGATGGGGTCCTGCTCCGGGGATTGCTGGGTCTTGTGGTTCTGTTATTATGATGGGGGTCCTGCTCCGGGGATTGCTGGGTCTTATAGTTCTGTTATTATGATGGGGGTCCTGCTCCGGGGATTGCTGGGTCTTGTAGTTCTGTTATTATGATGGGGTCCTGCTCCGGGGATTGCTGGGTCTTGTGGTTCTGTTATTATGATGGGGGTCCTGCTCCGGGGATTGCTGGGTCTTGTAGTTCTGTTATTATGATGGGGGTCCTGCTCCGGGGATTGCTGGGTCTTGTGGTTCTGTTATTATGATGGGGGCTCTGCTCCGGGGATTGCTGGGTCTTGTAGTTCTGTTATTATGATGGGGGTCCTGCTCCGGGGATTGCCGGGTCTTGTAGTTCTGTTATTATGATGGGGGTCCTGCTCCAGGGATTGCTGGGTCTTGTAGTTGTGTTATTATGATGGGGGTCCTGCTCCGGGGATTGCTGGGTCTTGTAGTGCTGTTATTATGATGGGGTCCTGCTCCGGGGATTGCTGGGTCTTGTAGTTCTGTTATGATGGGGGTCCTGCTCCGGGGATTGCTGGGTCTTGTGGTCCTGTTATTATGATGGGGGTCCTGCTCCGGGGATTGCTGGGTCTTGTAGTGCTGTTATTATGATGGGGTCCTGCTCCGGGGATTGCTGGGTCTTGTAGTTCTGTTATTATGATGGGGTCCTGCTCCGGGGATTGCTGGGTCTTGTGGTTCTGTTATTATGATGGGGGTGCTGCTCCGGGGATTGCTGGCGGTTGTGTTTCTGTTATTATGATGGGGTCCTGCTCCGGGGATTGCTGGGTCTTGTAGTTCTGTTATTATGATGGGGTCCTGCTCCGGGGATTGCTGGGTCTTGTAGTGCTGTTATTATGATGGGGGTCCTGCTCCAGGGATTGCTGGGTCTTGTGGTTCTGTTATTATGATGGGGGCTCTGCTCCGGGGATTGCTGGGTCTTGTAGTTCTGTTATTATGATGGGGGTCCTGCTCCGGGGATTGCTGGGTCTTGTAGTTCTGTTATTATGATGGGGGTCCTGCTCCGGGGATTGCTGGGTCTTGTAGTTCTGTTATTATGATGGGGGTCCTGCTCCGGGGATTGCTGGGTCTTGTAGTTATGTTATTATGATGGGGTCCTGCTCCGGGGATTGCTGGGTCTTGTAGTTGTTATTATGATGGGGGTCCTGCTCCGGGGATTGCTGGGTCTTGTAGTTCTGTTATTATGATGGGGTCCTGCTCCGGGGATTGCTGGGTCTTGTAGTTGTTATTATGATGGGGGTCCTGCTCCGGGGATTGCTGGGTCTTGTGGTTCTGTTATTATGATGGGGGTCCTGCTCCGGGGATTGCTGGGTCTTGTGGTTCTGTTATTATGATGGGGGTTCTGCTCCGGGGATTGCTGGGTCTTGTGGTCCTGTTATGATGGGGGTCCTGCTCCGGGGATTGCTGGGGGTTGTAGTTCTGTTATTATGATGGGGTCCTGCTCCGGGGATTGCTGGGTCTTGTAGTTCTGTTATTATGATGGGGGTCCTGCTCCGGGGATTGCTGGGGGTTGTAGTTCTGTTATTATGATGGGGTCCTGCTCCGGGGATTGCTGGGGGTTGTAGTTGTTATTATGATGGGGGTCCTGCTCCGGGGATTTCTGGGTCTTGTAGTTCTGTTATTATGATGGGGGTCCTGCTCCGGGGATTGCTGGGTCTTGTAGTTCTGTTATTATGATGGGGGTCCTGCTCCGGGGATTGCTGGGTCTTGTGGTTCTGTTATTATGATGGGGGTCCTGCTCCGGGGATTGCTGGGTCTTGTGGTTCTGTTATTATGATGGGGGTTCTGCTTCGGGGATTGCTGGGGGGTGTAGTTGTGTTATTATGATGGGGGTCCTGCTCCGGGGATTGCTGGGGGTTGTAGTTCTGTTATTATGATGGGGTTCTGCTCCGGGGATTGCTGGGTCTTGTGGTTCTGTTATTATGATGGGGGTCCTGCTCCGGGGATTGCTGGGGGTTGTAGTTGTGTTATTATGATGGGGGTCCTGCTCCGGGGATTGCTGGGGGTTGTAGTTCTGTTATTATGATGGGGTCCTGCTCCGGGGATTGCTGGGTCTTGTAGTTCTGTTATTATGATGGGGGTCCTGCTCCGGGGATTGCTGGGGGGTGTAGTTGTGTTATTATGATGGGGTCCTGCTCTGGGGATTGCTGGGGGTTGTAGTTCTGTTATTATGATGGGGGTCCTGCTCCGGGGATTGCTGGGGGGTGTAGTGCTGTTATTATGATAGGGGTTCTGCTCCGGGGATTGCTAGGGGGTGTAGTTCTGTTATTATGATGGGGGTCCTGCTCTGGGGATTGCTGGGTCTTGTAGTGCTGTTATTATGATGGGGGTCCTGCTCCGGGGATTGCTGGGTCTTGTAGTTCTGTTATTATGATGGGGGTCCTGCTCCGGGGATTGCTGGGTCTTGTAGTGCTGTTATTATGATGGGGGTCCTGCTCCAGGGATTGCTGGGTCTTGTGGTTCTGTTATTATGATGGGGGCTCTGCTCCGGGGATTGCTGGGTCTTGTAGTTCTGTTATTATGATGGGGGTCCTGCTCCGGGGATTGCTGGGTCTTGTAGTTCTGTTATTATGATGGGGGTCCTGCTCCGGGGATTGCTGGGTCTTGTGGTTCTGTTATTATGATGGGGGTCCTGCTCCGGGGATTGCTGGGTCTTGTGGTTCTGTTATTATGATGGGGGTTCTGCTCCGGGGATTGCTGGGTCTTGTGGTCCTGTTATGATGGGGGTCCTGCTCCGGGGATTGCTGGGGGTTGTAGTTCTGTTATTATGATGGGGTCCTGCTCCGGGGATTGCTGGGTCTTGTGGTTCTGTTATTATGATGGGGGTTCTGCTCCGGGAATTGCTGGGGGGTGTAGTTGTGTTATTATGATGGGGGTCCTGCTCCGGGGATTGCTGGGTCTTGTGGTTCTGTTATTATGATGGGGGTCCTGCTCCGGGGATTGCTGGGTCTTGTGGTTCTGTTATTATGATGGGGGTCCTGCTCCGGGGATTGCTGGGTCTTGTGGTTCTGTTATTATGATGGGGGTCCTGCTCCGGGGATTGCTGGGTCTTGTGGTTCTGTTATTATGATGGGGGTCCTGCTCCGGGGATTGCTGGGTCTTGTGGTTCTGTTATTATGATGGGGGTTCTGCTCCGGGGATTGCTGGGTCTTGTGGTCCTGTTATGATGGGGGTCCTGCTCCGGGGATTGCTGGGGGTTGTAGTTCTGTTATTATGATGGGGTCCTGCTCCGGGGATTGCTGGGTCTTGTGGTTCTGTTATTATGATGGGGGTTCTGCTCCGGGAATTGCTGGGGGTGTAGTTGTGTTATTATGATGGGGTCCTGCTCCGGGGATTGCTGGGTCTTGTAGTTCTGTTATTATGATGGGGGTCCTGCTCCGGGGATTGCTGGGGGGTGTAGTTGTGTTATTATGATGGGGTTCTGCTCCGGGGATTGCTGGGTCTTGTGGTTCTGTTATTATGATGGGGGTCCTGCTCCGGGGATTGCTGGGGGTTGTAGTTCTGTTATTATGATGGGGTCCTGCTCCGGGGATTGCTGGGTCTTGTAGTTCTGTTATTATGATGGGGATCCTGCTCCGGGGATTGCTGGGTCTTGTGGTTCTGTTATTATGATGGGGGTCCTGCTCCGGGGATTGCTGGGTCTTGTAGTGCTGTTATTATGATGGGGGTCCTGCTCCGGGGATTGCTGGGGGTTGTAGTTCTGTTATTATGATGGGGTTCTGCTCCGGGGATTGCTGGGTCTTGTAGTTCTGTTATTATGATGGGGTCCTGCTCCGGGGATTGCTGGGGGGTGTAGTGCTGTTATTATGATGGGGGTTCTGCTCCGGGGATTGCTGGGGGTTGTAGTTCTGTTATTATGATGGGGGTCCTGCTCTGGGGATTGCTGGGGGTTGTGGTTCTGTTATTATGATGGGGGTCCTGCTCCGGGGATTGCTGGGGGGTGTAGTGCTGTTATTATGATGGGGGTTCTGCTCTGGGGATTGCTGGGGGTTGTGGTTCTGTTATTATGATGGGGGTCCTGCTCCGGGGATTGCTGGGTCTTGTGGTTCTGTTATTATGATGGGGTCCTGCTCCGGGGATTGCTGGGGGGTGTAGTTCTGTTATTATGATGGGGGTTCTGCTCCGGGGATTGCTGGGGGTTGTGGTTCTGTTATTATGATGGTGGTCCTGCTCCGGGGATTGCTGGGGGGTGTAGTTCTGTTATTATGATGGGGGTCCTGCTCCGGGGATTGCTGGGTCTTGTAGTTCTGTTATTATGATGGGGTCCTGCTCCGGGGATTGCTGGGGGGTGTAGTGCTGTTATTATGATGGGGTCCTGCTCAGGGGATTGCTGGGGATTGTAGTTCTGTTATTATGATGGGGGTCCTGCTCCGGGGATTGCTGGGTCTTGTAGTTCTGTTATTATGATGGGGGTCCTGCTCCGGGGATTGCTGGGGGGTGTAGTGCTGTTATTATGATGGGGGTCCTGCTCCGGGGATTGCTGGGGATTGTAGTTCTGTTATTATGATGGGGGTCCTGCTCCGGGGATTGCTGGGTCTTGTAGTTCTGTTATTATGATGGGGGTCCTGCTCCGGGGATTGCTGGGGGGTGTAGTTGTGTTATTATGATGGGGGTCCTGCTCCGGGGATTGCTGGGGGGTGTAGTTGTGTTATTATGATGGGGGTCCTGCTCCGGGGATTGCTGGGGGGTGTAGTTGTGTTATTATGATGGGGGTCCTGCTCCGGGGATTGCTGGGGGTTGTAGTTCTGTTATTATGATGGGGTCCTGCTCCGGGGATTGCTGGGTCTTGTAGTTCTGTTATTATGATGGGGGTCCTGCTCCGGGGATTGCTGGGTCTTGTAGTTGTGTTATTATGATGGGGGTCCTGCTCCGGGGATTGCTGGGGGTTGTAGTTCTGTTATTATGATGGGGGTCCTGCTCCGGGGATTGCTGGGTCTTGTAGTTGTTATTATGATGAGGGTCCTGCTCCGGGGATTGCTGGGGGTTGTAGTTCTGTTATTATGATGGGGGTCCTGCTCCGGGGATTGCTGGGTCTTGTAGTTGTGTTATTATGATGGGGGTCCTGCTCCGGGGATTGCTGGGGGTTGTAGTTCTGTTATTATGATGGGGGTCCTGCTCCGGGGATTGCTGGGTCTTGTAGTTGTTATTATGATGGGGGTCCTGCTCCGGGGATTGCTGGGTCTTGTAGTTGTGTTATTATGATGGGGGTCCTGCTCCGGTGATTGCTGGGTCTTGTAGTTCTGTTATTATGATGGGGTCCTGCTCCGGGGATTGCTGGGTCTTGTGGTTCTGTTATTATGATGGGGGTCCTGCTCCGGGGATTGCTGGGGGTTGTAGTTCTGTTATTATGATGGGGGTCCTGCTCCGGGGATTGCTGGGTCTTGTAGTTCTGTTATTATGATGGGGGTGCTGCTCCGGGGATTGCTGGGTCTTGTAGTGCTGTTATTATGATGGGGGTCCTGCTCCGGGGATTGCTGGGTCTTGTAGTTCTGTTATTATGATGGGGGTCCTGCTCCGGGGATTGCTGGGTCTTGTGGTTCTGTTATTATGATGGGGGTCCTGCTCCGGGGATTGCTGGGGGTTGTAGTTCTGTTATTATGATGGGGGTCCTGCTCCGGGGATTGCTGGGTCTTGTGGTTCTGTTATTATGATGGGGGTCCTGCTCCGGGGATTGCTGGGTCTTGTAGTTCTGTTATTATGATGGGGGTGCTGCTCCGGGGATTGCTGGGTCTTGTAGTGCTGTTATTATGATGGGGGTCCTGCTCCGGGGATTGCTGGGTCTTGTAGTTGTGTTATTATGATGGGGGTCCTGCTCCGGGGATTGCTGGGTCTTGTAGTTCTGTTATTATGATGGGGGTCCTGCTCCGGGGATTGCTGGGGGTTGTAGTGCTGTTATTATGATGGGGTCCTGCTCCGGGGATTGCTGGGGGTTGTAGTTGTGTTATTATGATGGGGGTCCTGCTCCGGGGATTGCTGGGGGGTGTAGTTGTGTTATTATGATGGGGATCCTGCTCCGGGGATTGCTGGGTCTTGTGGTTCTGTTATTATGATGGGGTCTTGCTCCGGGGATTGCTGGGTCTTGTAGTTCTGTTATTATGATGGGGGTCCTGCTCCGGGGATTGCTGGGGGGTGTAGTTGTGTTATTATGATGGGGGTCCTGCTCCGGGGATTGCTGGGGGGTGTAGTTGTGTTATTATGATGGGGGTCCTGCTCCGGGGATTGCTGGGGGGTGTAGTTGTGTTATTATGATGGGGGTCCTGCTCCGGGGATTGCTGGGGGGTGTATTTCTGTTATTATGATGGGGGTGCTGCTCCGGGGATTGCTGGGGGGTGTAGTTGTGTTATTATTATGGGGGTCCTGCTCCGGGGATTGCTGGGTCTTGTAGTGCTGTTATTATGATGGGGATCCTGCTCCGGGGATTGCTGGGGGTTGTAGTTCTGTTATTATGATGGGGTCCTGCTCCGGGGATTGCTGGGTCTTGTAGTGCTGTTATTCTGATGGGGGTCCTGCTCCGGGGATTGCTGGGGGGTGTAGTTGTGTTATTATGATGGGGGTCCTGCTCCGGGGATTGCTGGGGGGTGTAGTTGTGTTATTATGATGGGGGTCCTGCTCCGGGGATTGCTGGGGGTTGTAGTTCTGTTATTATGATGGGGTCCTGCTCCGGGGATTGCTGGGTCTTGTAGTTCTGTTATTATGATGGGGGTCCTGCTCCGGGGATTGCTGGGTCTTGTAGTTGTGTTATTATGATGGGGGTCCTGCTCCGGGGATTGCTGGGGGTTGTAGTTCTGTTATTATGATGGGGGTCCTGCTCCGGGGATTGCTGGGTCTTGTAGTTGTTATTATGATGAGGGTCCTGCTCCGGGGATTGCTGGGGGTTGTAGTTCTGTTATTATGATGGGGGTCCTGCTCCGGGGATTGCTGGGTCTTGTAGTTGTGTTATTATGATGGGGGTCCTGCTCCGGGGATTGCTGGGGGTTGTAGTTCTGTTATTATGATGGGGGTCCTGCTCCGGGGATTGCTGGGTCTTGTAGTTGTTATTATGATGGGGGTCCTGCTCCGGGGATTGCTGGGTCTTGTAGTTGAGTTATTATGATGGGGGTCCTGCTCCGGTGATTGCTGGGTCTTGTAGTTCTGTTATTATGATGGGGTCCTGCTCCGGGGATTGCTGGGTCTTGTGGTTCTGTTATTATGATGGGGGTCCTGCTCCGGGGATTGCTGGGGGTTGTAGTTCTGTTATTATGATGGGGGTCCTGCTCCGGGGATTGCTGGGTCTTGTAGTTCTGTTATTATGATGGGGGTGCTGCTCCGGGGATTGCTGGGTCTTGTAGTGCTGTTATTATGATGGGGGTCCTGCTCCGGGGATTGCTGGGTCTTGTAGTTCTGTTATTATGATGGGGGTCCTGCTCCGGGGATTGCTGGGTCTTGTGGTTCTGTTATTATGATGGGGGTCCTGCTCCGGGGATTGCTGGGGGTTGTAGTTCTGTTATTATGATGGGGGTCCTGCTCCGGGGATTGCTGGGTCTTGTGGTTCTGTTATTATGATGGGGGTCCTGCTCCGGGGATTGCTGGGTCTTGTAGTTCTGTTATTATGATGGGGGTCCTGCTCCGGGGATTGCTGGGTCTTGTAGTTCTGTTATTATGATGGGGGTGCTGCTCCGGGGATTGCTGGGTCTTGTAGTGCTGTTATTATGATGGGGGTCCTGCTCCGGGGATTGCTGGGTCTTGTAGTTGTGTTATTATGATGGGGGTCCTGCTCCGGGGATTGCTGGGTCTTGTAGTTCTGTTATTATGATGGGGGTCCTGCTCCGGGGATTGCTGGGGGTTGTAGTGCTGTTATTATGATGGGGTCCTGCTCCGGGGATTGCTGGGGGTTGTAGTTGTGTTATTATGATGGGGGTCCTGCTCCGGGGATTGCTGGGTCTTGTAGTTGTGTTATTATGATGGGGTCCTGCTCCGGGGATTGCTGGGTCTTGTAGTTCTGTTATTATGATGGGGATCCTGCTCCGGGGATTGCTGGGTCTTGTGGTTCTGTTATTATGATGGGGGTCCTGCTCCGGGGATTGCTGGGTCTTGTAGTGCTGTTATTATGATGGGGGTCCTGCTCCGGGGATTGCTGGGGGTTGTAGTTCTGTTATTATGATGGGGTTCTGCTCCGGGGATTGCTGGGTCTTGTAGTTCTGTTATTATGATGGGGTCCTGCTCCGGGGATTGCTGGGGGGTGTAGTGCTGTTATTATGATGGGGGTTCTGCTCCGGGGATTGCTGGGGGTTGTAGTTCTGTTATTATGATGGGGGTCCTGCTCTGGGGATTGCTGGGGGTTGTGGTTCTGTTATTATGATGGGGGTCCTGCTCCGGGGATTGCTGGGGGGTGTAGTGCTGTTATTATGATGGGGGTTCTGCTCTGGGGATTGCTGGGGGTTGTGGTTCTGTTATTATGATGGGGGTCCTGCTCCGGGGATTGCTGGGTCTTGTGGTTCTGTTATTATGATGGGGTCCTGCTCCGGGGATTGCTGGGGGTTGTGGTTCTGTTATTATGATGGTGGTCCTGCTCCGGGGATTGCTGGGGGGTGTAGTTCTGTTATTATGATGGGGGTCCTGCTCCGGGGATTGCTGGGTCTTGTAGTTCTGTTATTATGATGGGGTCCTGCTCCGGGGATTGCTGGGGGGTGTAGTGCTGTTATTATGATGGGGTCCTGCTCAGGGGATTGCTGGGGATTGTAGTTCTGTTATTATGATGGGGGTCCTGCTCCGGGGATTGCTGGGTCTTGTAGTTCTGTTATTATGATGGGGGTCCTGCTCCGGGGATTGCTGGGGGGTGTAGTGCTGTTATTATGATGGGGTCCTGCTCAGGGGATTGCTGGGGATTGTAGTTCTGTTATTATGATGGGGGTCCTGCTCCGGGGATTGCTGGGTCTTGTAGTTCTGTTATTATGATGGGGGTCCTGCTCCGGGGATTGCTGGGGGGTGTAGTTGTGTTATTATGATGGGGGTCCTGCTCCGGGGATTGCTGGGGGGTGTAGTTGTGTTATTATGATGGGGGTCCTGCTCCGGGGATTGCTGGGGGGTGTAGTTGTGTTATTATGATGGGGGTCCTGCTCCGGGGATTGCTGGGGGTTGTAGTTCTGTTATTATGATGGGGTCCTGCTCCGTGGATTGCTGGGTCTTGTAGTTCTGTTATTATGATGGGGGTCCTGCTCCGGGGATTGCTGGGTCTTGTAGTTGTGTTATTATGATGGGGGTCCTGCTCCGGGGATTGCTGGGGGTTGTAGTTCTGTTATTATGATGGGGGTCCTGCTCCGGGGATTGCTGGGTCTTGTAGTTGTGTTATTATGATGGGGGTCCTGCTCCGGTGATTGCTGGGTCTTGTAGTTCTGTTATTATGATGGGGTCCTGCTCCGGGGATTGCTGGGTCTTGTGGTTCTGTTATTATGATGGGGGTCCTGCTCCGGGGATTGCTGGGTCTTGTAGTTGTGTTATTATGATGGGGGTCCTGCTCCGGTGATTGCTGGGTCTTGTAGTTCTGTTATTATGATGGGGTCCTGCTCCGGGGATTGCTGGGTCTTGTGGTCCTGTTATTATGATGGAGGTGCTGCTCCGGGGATTGCTGGGGGTTGTGGTTCTGTTATTATGATGGGGTCCTGCTCCGGGGATTGCTGGGTCTTGTAGTTCTGTTATTATGATGGGGGTCCTGCTCCGGGGATTGCTGGGTCTTGTAGTTCTGTTATTATGATGGGGGTCCTGCTCCGGGGATTGCTGAGTCTTGTGGTTCTGTTATTATGATGGGGGTCCTGCTCCGGGGATTGCTGGGTCTTGTGGTTCTGTTATTATGATGGGGTCCTGCTCCGGGGATTGCTGGGTCTTGTAGTTCTGTTATTATGATGGGGGTCCTGCTCCGGGGATTGCTGGGTCTTGTAGTTCTGTTATTATGATGGGGGTGCTGCTCCGGGGATTGCTGGGTCTTGTAGTGCTGTTATTATGATGGGGGTCCTGCTCCGGGGATTGCTGGGTCTTGTAGTTCTGTTATTATGATGGGGGTCCTGCTCCGGGGATTGCTGGGTCTTGTGGTTCTGTTATTATGATGGGGGTCCTGCTCCGGGGATTGCTGGGGGTTGTAGTTCTGTTATTATGATGGGGGTCCTGCTCCGGGGATTGCTGGGTCTTGTGGTTCTGTTATTATGATGGGGGTCCTGCTCCGGGGATTGCTGGGTCTTGTAGTTCTGTTATTATGATGGGGGTCCTGCTCCGGGGATTGCTGGGTCTTGTAGTTCTGTTATTATGATGGGGGTGCTGCTCCGGGGATTGCTGGGTCTTGTAGTGCTGTTATTATGATGGGGGTCCTGCTCCGGGGATTGCTGGGTCTTGTAGTTGTGTTATTATGATGGGGGTCCTGCTCCGGGGATTGCTGGGTCTTGTAGTTCTGTTATTATGATGGGGGTCCTGCTCCGGGGATTGCTGGGGGGTGTAGTGCTGTTATTATGATGGGGTCCTGCTCCGGGGATTGCTGGGGGTTGTAGTTGTGTTATTATGATGGGGGTCCTGCTCCGGGGATTGCTGGGGGGTGTAGTTGTGTTATTATGATGGGGATCCTGCTCCGGGGATTGCTGGGTCTTGTGGTTCTGTTATTATGATGGGGTCTTGCTCCGGGGATTGCTGGGTCTTGTAGTTCTGTTATTATGATGGGGGTCCTGCTCCGGGGATTGCTGGGGGGTGTAGTTGTGTTATTATGATGGGGGTCCTGCTCCGGGGATTGCTGGGGGGTGTAGTTGTGTTATTATGATGGGGGTCCTGCTCCGGGGATTGCTGGGGGGTGTAGTTGTGTTATTATGATGGGGGTCCTGCTCCGGGGATTGCTGGGGGGTGTATTTCTGTTATTATGATGGGGGTGCTGCTCCGGGGATTGCTGGGGGGTGTAGTTGTGTTATTTTTATGGGGGTCCTGCTCCGGGGATTGCTGGGTCTTGTAGTGCTGTTATTATGATGGGGATCCTGCTCCGGGGATTGCTGGGGGTTGTAGTTCTGTTATTATGATGGGGTCCTGCTCCGGGGATTGCTGGGTCTTGTAGTGCTGTTATTCTGATGGGGGTCCTGCTCCGGGGATTGCTGGGGGGTGTAGTTGTGTTATTATGATGGGGGTCCTGCTCCGGGGATTGCTGGGGGGTGTAGTTGTGTTATTATGATGGGGGTCCTGCTCCGGGGATTGCTGGGGGTTGTAGTTCTGTTATTATGATGGGGTCCTGCTCCGGGGATTGCTGGGTCTTGTAGTTCTGTTATTATGATGGGGGTCCTGCTCCGGGGATTGCTGGGTCTTGTAGTTGTGTTATTATGATGGGGGTCCTGCTCCGGGGATTGCTGGGGGTTGTAGTTCTGTTATTATGATGGGGGTCCTGCTCCGGGGATTGCTGGGTCTTGTAGTTGTTATTATGATGAGGGTCCTGCTCCGGGGATTGCTGGGGGTTGTAGTTCTGTTATTATGATGGGGGTCCTGCTCCGGGGATTGCTGGGTCTTGTAGTTGTGTTATTATGATGGGGGTCCTGCTCCGGGGATTGCTGGGGGTTGTAGTTCTGTTATTATGATGGGGGTCCTGCTCCGGGGATTGCTGGGTCTTGTAGTTGTTATTATGATGGGGGTCCTGCTCCGGGGATTGCTGGGTCTTGTAGTTGAGTTATTATGATGGGGGTCCTGCTCCGGTGATTGCTGGGTCTTGTAGTTCTGTTATTATGATGGGGTCCTGCTCCGGGGATTGCTGGGTCTTGTGGTTCTGTTATTATGATGGGGGTCCTGCTCCGGGGATTGCTGGGGGTTGTAGTTCTGTTATTATGATGGGGGTCCTGCTCCGGGGATTGCTGGGTCTTGTAGTTCTGTTATTATGATGGGGGTGCTGCTCCGGGGATTGCTGGGTCTTGTAGTGCTGTTATTATGATGGGGGTCCTGCTCCGGGGATTGCTGGGTCTTGTAGTTCTGTTATTATGATGGGGGTCCTGCTCCGGGGATTGCTGGGTCTTGTGGTTCTGTTATTATGATGGGGTCCTGCTCCGGGGATTGCTGGGGGTTGTAGTTCTGTTATTATGATGGGGGTCCTGCTCCGGGGATTGCTGGGTCTTGTAGTTGTGTTATTATGATGGGGTCCTACTCCGGGGATTGCTGGGGGTTGTAGTTCTGTTATTATGATGGGGGTCCTGCTCCGGGGATTGCTGGGTCTTGTGGTTCTGTTATTATGATGGGGGTCCTGCTCCGGGGATTGCTGGGGGTTGTAGTTCTGTTATTATGATGGGGGTCCTGCTCCGGGGATTGCTGGGTCTTGTGGTTCTGTTATTATGATGGGGGTCCTGCTCCGGGGATTGCTGGGTCTTGTAGTTCTGTTATTATGATGGGGGTGCTGCTCCGGGGATTGCTGGGTCTTGTAGTGCTGTTATTATGATGGGGGTCCTGCTCCGGGGATTGCTGGGTCTTGTAGTTGTGTTATTATGATGGGGGTCCTGCTCCGGGGATTGCTGGGTCTTGTAGTTCTGTTATTATGATGGGGGTCCTGCTCCGGGGATTGCTGGGTCTTGTAGTTCTGTTATTATGATGGGGGTGCTGCTCCGGGGATTGCTGGGTCTTGTAGTGCTGTTATTATGATGGGGGTCCTGCTCCGGGGATTGCTGGGTCTTGTAGTTGTGTTATTATGATGGGGGTGCTGCTCCGGGGATTGCTGGGTCTTGTAGTGCTGTTATTATGATGGGGGTCCTGCTCCGGGGATTGCTGGGTCTTGTAGTTCTGTTATTATGATGGGGGTCCTGCTCCGGGGATTGCTGGGGGTTGTAGTGCTGTTATTATGATGGGGTCCTGCTCCGGGGATTGCTGGGGGTTGTAGTTGTGTTATTATGATGGGGGTCCTGCTCCGGGGATTGCTGGGGGTTGTAGTTGTGTTATTATGATGGGGGTCCTGCTCCGGGGATTGCTGGGGGGTGTAGTTGTGTTATTATGATGGGGATCCTGCTCCGGGGATTGCTGGGTCTTGTGGTTCTGTTATTATGATGGGGTCTTGCTCCGGGGATTGCTGGGTCTTGTAGTTCTGTTATTATGATGGGGGTCCTGCTCCGGGGATTGCTGGGGGGTGTAGTTGTGTTATTATGATGGGGGTCCTGCTCCGGGGATTGCTGGGGGGTGTAGTTGTGTTATTATGATGGGGGTCCTGCTCCGGGGATTGCTGGGGGGTGTATTTCTGTTATTATGATGGGGGTGCTGCTCCGGGGATTGCTGGGGGGTGTAGTTGTGTTATTATTATGGGGGTCCTGCTCCGGGGATTGCTGGATCTTGTGGTTCTGTTATTATGATGGGGTCCTGCTCCGGGGATTGCTGGGGGTTGTAGTTCTGTTATTATGATGGGGTCCTGCTCCGGGGATTGCTGGGTCTTGTAGTGCTGTTATTATGATGGGGGTCCTGCTCCGGGGATTGCTGGGGGTTGTAGTTCTGTTATTATGATGGGGTCCTGCTCCGGGGATTGCTGGGTCTTGTGGTTCTGTTATTATGATGGGGGTCCTGCTCCGGGGATTGCTGGGGGGTGTATTTCTGTTATTATGATGGGGGTCCTGCTCCGGGGATTGTTGGGGGGTGTAGTTGTGTTATTATGATGGGGGTCCTGCTCCGGGGATTGCTGGGTCTTGTAGTTGTGTTATTATGATGGGGGTCCTGCTCCGGGGATTGCTGGGGGGTGTAGTTGTGTTATTATGATGGGGTCCTGCTCCGGGGATTGCTGGGGGGTGTAGTTGTGTTATTATGATGGGGGTCCTGCTCCGGGGATTGCTGGGTCTTGTAGTTCTGTTATTATGATGGGGTCCTGCTCCGGGGATTGCTGGGTCTTGTAGTTCTGTTATTATGATGGGGGTCCTGCTCCGGGGATTGCTGGGTCTTGTAGTTCTGTTATTATGATGGGGGTCCTGCTCCGGGGATTGCTGGGGGTTGTAGTTCTGTTATTATGATGGGGTCCTGCTCCGGGGATTGCTGGGTCTTGTGGTTCTGTTATTATGATGGGGGTCCTGCTCCGGGGATTGCTGGGGGGTGTATTTCTGTTATTATGATGGGGGTCCTGCTCCGGGGATTGTTGGGGGGTGTAGTTGTGTTATTATGATGGGGGTCCTGCTCCGGGGATTGCTGGGTCTTGTAGTTGTGTTATTCTGATGGGGGTCCTGCTCCGGGGATTGCTGGGGGGTGTAGTTGTGTTATTATGATGGGGTCCTGCTCCGGGGATTGCTGGGGGGTGTAGTTGTGTTATTATGATGGGGGTCCTGCTCCGGGGATTGCTGGGTCTTGTAGTTCTGTTATTATGATGGGGTCCTGCTCCGGGGATTGCTGGGTCTTGTAGTTCTGTTATTATGATGGGGGTCCTGCTCCGGGGATTGCTGGGTCTTGTAGTTCTGTTATTATGATGGGGTCCTGCTCCGGGGATTGCTGGGTCTTGTGGTTCTGTTATTATGATGGGGGTCCTGCTCCGGGGATTGCTGGGTCTTGTAGTTCTGTTATTATGATGGGGGTCCTGCTCCGGGGATTGCTGGGTCTTGTAGTTGTGTTATTATGATGGGGGTCCTGCTCCGGGGATTGCTGGGGGGTGTATTTCTGTTATTATGATGGGGGTCCTGCTCCGGGGATTGTTGGGGGGTGTAGTTGTGTTATTATGATGGGGGTCCTGCTCCGGGGATTGCTGGGTCTTGTAGTTGTGTTATTATGATGGGGGTCCTGCTCCGGGGATTGCTGGGTCTTGTAGTGCTGTTATTATGATGGGGGTCCTGCTCCGGGGATTGCTGGGTCTTGTAGTGCTGTTATTATGATGGGGGTCCTGCTCCGGGGATTGCTGGGTCTTGTAGTTCTGTTATTATGATGGGGTCCTGCTCCGGGGATTGCTGGGTCTTGTAGTTCTGTTATTATGATGGGGGTCCTGCTCCGGGGATTGCTGGGTCTTGTAGTTGTGTTATTATGATGGGGGTCCTGCTCCGGGGATTGCTGGGGGGTGTAGTGCTGTTATTATGATGGGGGTCCTGCTCCGGGGATTGCTGGGGGGTGTAGTTGTGTTATTATGATGGGGGTCCTGCTCCGGGGATTGCTGGGTCTTGTAGTTCTGTTATTATGATGGGGTCCTGCTCCGGGGATTGCTGGGTCTTGTGGTTCTGTTATTATGATGGGGGTCCTGCTCCGGGGATTGCTGGGTCTTGTAGTTCTGTTATTATGATGGGGGTCCTGCTCCAGGGATTGCTGGGTCTTGTAGTTCTGTTATTATGATGGGGTCCTGCTCCGGGGATTGCTGGGTCTTGTAGTTCTGTTATTATGATGGGGGTCCTGCTCCGGGGATTGCTGGGTCTTGTAGTGCTGTTATTATGATGGTGGTCCTGCTCCAGGGATTGCTGGGTCTTGTAGTTCTGTTATTATGATGGGGGTCCTGCTCCGGGGATTGCTGGGTCTTGTAGTTCTGTTATTATGATGGGGTTCTGCTCCGGGGATTGCTGGGGGTTGTAGTCCTGTTATTATGATGGGGGTCCTGCTCCGGGGATTGCTGGGTCTTGTAGTCCTGTTATTATGATGGGGGTCCTGCTCCGGGGATTGCTGGGTCTTGTAGTGCTGTTATTATGATGGGGGTGCTGCTCCGGGGATTGCTGGGTCTTGTGGTTCTGTTATTATGATGGGGGTCCTGCTCCGGGGATTGCTGGGGGGTGTATTTCTGTTATTATGATGGGGTCCTGCTCCGGGGATTGCTGGGGGGTGTAGTTGTGTTATTATGATGGGGGTCCTGCTCCGGGGATTGCTGGGTCTTGTAGTCCTGTTATTATGATGGGGTTCTGCTCCGGGGATTGCTGGGGGTTGTAGTCCTGTTATTATGATGGGGGTCCTGCTCCGGGGATTGCTGGGTCTTGTAGTGCTGTTATTATGATGGGGGTGCTGCTCCGGGGATTGCTGGGTCTTGTGGTTCTGTTATTATGATGGGGGTCCTGCTCCGGGGATTGCTGGGGGGTGTATTTCTGTTATTATGATGGGGTCCTGCTCCGGGGATTGCTGGGTCTTGTGGTTCTGTTATTATGATGGGGGTCCTGCTCCGGGGATTGCTGGGGGGTGTATTTCTGTTATTATGATGGGGTCCTGCTCCGGGGATTGCTGGGGGGTGTAGTTGTGTTATTATGATGGGGGTCCTGCTCCGGGGATTGCTGGGTCTTGTAGTTCTGTTATTATGATGAGGGTCCTGCTCCGGGGATTGCTGGGTCTTGTAGTGCTGTTATTATGATGGGGGTCCTGCTCCGGGGATTGCTGGGTCTTGTAGTGCTGTTATTATGATGGGGGTCCTGCTCCGGGGATTGCTGGGTCTTGTAGTGCTGTTATTATGATGGGGGTCCTGCTCCGGGGATTGCTGGGTCTTGTGGTTCTGTTATTATGATGGGGGTCCTGCTCCGGGGATTGCTGGGTCTTGTAGTTCTGTTATTATGATGGGGGTCCTGCTCCGGGGATTGCTGGGGGTTGTAGTTCTGTTATTATGATGGGGGTCCTGCTCCGGGGATTGCTGGGTCTTGTAGTTCTGTTATTATGATGGGGTCCTGCTCCGGGGATTGCTGGGTCTTGTAGTTCTGTTATTATGATGAGGGTCCTGCTCCGGGGATTGCTGGGTCTTGTAGTTCTGTTATTATGATGAGGGTCCTGCTCCGGGGATTGCTGGGTCTTGTAGTTCTGTTATTATGATGGGGGTCCTGCTCCGGGGATTGCTAGGTCTTGTAGTTCTGTTATTATGATGGGGGTCCTGCTCCGGGGATTGCTGGGTCTTGTAGTTCTGTTATTATGATGGGGTCCTGCTCCGGGGATTGCTGGGTCTTGTGGTTCTGTTATTATGATGGGGGTCCTGCTCCGGGGATTGCTGGGTCTTGTAGTTCTGTTATTATGATGGGGGTCCTGCTCCGGGGATTGCTGGGTCTTGTAGTTGTGTTATTATGATGGGGGTCCTGCTCCGGGGATTGCTGGGGGGTGTATTTCTGTTATTATGATGGGGGTCCTGCTCCGGGGATTGTTGGGGGGTGTAGTTGTGTTATTATGATGGGGGTCCTGCTCCGGGGATTGCTGGGTCTTGTAGTTGTGTTATTATGATGGGGGTCCTGCTCCGGGGATTGCTGGGTCTTGTAGTGCTGTTATTATGATGGGGGTCCTGCTCCGGGGATTGCTGGGTCTTGTAGTGCTGTTATTATGATGGGGGTCCTGCTCCGGGGATTGCTGGGTCTTGTAGTTCTGTTATTATGATGGGGTCCTGCTCCGGGGATTGCTGGGTCTTGTGGTTCTGTTATTATGATGGGGGTCCTGCTCCGGGGATTGCTGGGGGGTGTATTTCTGTTATTATGATGGGGTCCTGCTCCGGGGATTGCTGGGGGGTGTAGTTGTGTTATTATGATGGGGTCCTGCTCCGGGGATTGCTGGGTCTTGTAGTTCTGTTATTATGATGAGGGTCCTGCTCCGGGGATTGCTGGGTCTTGTAGTGCTGTTATTATGATGGGGTTCTGCTCCGGGGATTGCTGGGGGTTGTAGTCCTGTTATTATGATGGGGGTCCTGCTCCGGGGATTGCTGGGTCTTGTAGTCCTGTTATTATGATGGGGGTCCTGCTCCGGGGATTGCTGGGTCTTGTAGTGCTGTTATTATGATGGGGGTGCTGCTCCGGGGATTGCTGGGTCTTGTGGTTCTGTTATTATGATGGGGGTCCTGCTCCGGGGATTGCTGGGGGGTGTATTTCTGTTATTATGATGGGGTCCTGCTCCGGGGATTGCTGGGGGGTGTAGTTGTGTTATTATGATGGGGGTCCTGCTCCGGGGATTGCTGGGTCTTGTAGTCCTGTTATTATGATGGGGTTCTGCTCCGGGGATTGCTGGGGGTTGTAGTCCTGTTATTATGATGGGGGTCCTGCTCCGGGGATTGCTGGGTCTTGTAGTGCTGTTATTATGATGGGGGTGCTGCTCCGGGGATTGCTGGGTCTTGTGGTTCTGTTATTATGATGGGGGTCCTGCTCCGGGGATTGCTGGGGGGTGTATTTCTGTTATTATGATGGGGTCCTGCTCCGGGGATTGCTGGGTCTTGTAGTCCTGTTATTATGATGGGGTCCTGCTCTGGGGATTGCTGGGGGTTGTAGTTCTGTTATTATGATGGGGGTCCTGCTCCGGGGATTGCTGGGGGGTGTATTTCTGTTATTATGATGGGGTCCTGCTCCGGGGATTGCTGGGGGGTGTAGTTGTGTTATTATGATGGGGGTCCTGCTCCGGGGATTGCTGGGTCTTGTAGTTCTGTTATTATGATGAGGGTCCTGCTCCGGGGATTGCTGGGTCTTGTAGTGCTGTTATTATGATGGGGGTCCTGCTCCGGGGATTGCTGGGTCTTGTAGTGCTGTTATTATGATGGGGGTCCTGCTCCGGGGATTGCTGGGTCTTGTAGTGCTGTTATTATGATGGGGGTCCTGCTCCGGGGATTGCTGGGTCTTGTGGTTCTGTTATTATGATGGGGGTCCTGCTCCGGGGATTGCTGGGTCTTGTAGTTCTGTTATTATGATGGGGGTCCTGCTCCGGGGATTGCTGGGGGTTGTAGTTCTGTTATTATGATGGGGGTCCTGCTCCGGGGATTGCTGGGTCTTGTAGTTCTGTTATTATGATGGGGTCCTGCTCCGGGGATTGCTGGGTCTTGTAGTTCTGTTATTATGATGAGGGTCCTGCTCCGGGGATTGCTGGGTCTTGTAGTTCTGTTATTATGATGAGGGTCCTGCTCCGGGGATTGCTGGGTCTTGTAGTTCTGTTATTATGATGGGGTCCTGCTCCGGGGATTGCTGGGTCTTGTAGTTCTGTTATTATGATGGGGGTCCTGCTCCGGGAATTGCTGGGTCTTGTAGTGCTGTTATTATGATGGGGGTCCTGCTCCGGGGATTGCTGGGTCTTGTAGTGCTGTTATTATGATGGGGGTCCTGCTCCGGGGATTGCTGGGTCTTGTAGTGCTGTTATTATGATGGGGGTCCTGCTCCGGGGATTGCTGGGTCTTGTAGTTCTGTTATTATGATGAGGGTCCTGCTCCGGGGATTGCTGGGTCTTGTAGTGCTGTTATTATGATGGGGGTCCTGCTCCGGGGATTGCTGGGTCTTGTAGTGCTGTTATTATGATGGGGGTCCTGCTCCGGGGATTGCTGGGTCTTGTGGTTCTGTTATTATGATGGGGGTCCTGCTCCGGGGATTGCTGGGTCTTGTAGTTCTGTTATTATGATGGGGGTCCTGCTCCGGGGATTGCTGGGGGTTGTAGTTGTGTTATTATGATGAGGTCCTGCTCCGGGGATTGCTGGGTCTTGTAGTTCTGTTATTATGATGGGGGTCTTGCTCCGGGGATTGCTGGGTCTTGTGGTTCTGTTATTATGATGGGGGTCCTGCTCCGGGGATTGCTGGGTCTTGTAGTTCTGTTATTATGATGGGGGTCCTGCTCCGGGGATTGCTGGGGGTTGTAGTTGTGTTATTATGATGAGGTCCTGCTCCGGGGATTGCTGGGTCTTGTAGTGCTGTTATTATGATGGGGGTCCTGCTCCGGGGATTGCTGGGTCTTGTAGTTCTGTTATTATGATGGGGGTGCTGCTCCGGGCATTGCTGGGTCTTGTAGTTCTGTTATTATGATGGGGTCCTGCTCCGGGGATTGCTGGGTCTTGTGGTTCTGTTATTATGATGGGGGTCCTGCTCCGGGGATTGCTGGGTCTTGTTGTCCTGTTATTATGATGGGGTCCTGCTCCGGGGATTGCTGGGTCTTGTAGTTGTGTTATTATGATGGGGTCCTGCTCCGGGGATTGCTGGGTCTTGTAGTTGTGTTATTATGATGGGGGTCCTGCTCCGGGGATTGCTGGGTCTTGTGGTTCTGTTATTATGATGGGGGTCCTGCTCCGGGGATTGCTGGGTCTTGTAGTTCTGTTATTATGATGGGGGTCCTGCTCCGGGGATTGCTGGGGGTTGTAGTTCTGTTATTATGATGGGGGTCCTGCTCCGGGGATTGCTGGGTCTTGTGGTTCTGTTATTATGATGGGGGTCCTGCTCCGGGGATTGCTGGGGGGTGTAGTTCTGTTATTATGATGGGGGTCCTGCTCCGGGGATTGCTGGGGGTTGTGGTTCTGTTATTATGATGGGGGTCCTGCTCCGGGGATTGCTGGGTCTTGTAGTGCTGTTATTATGATGGGGGTCCTGCTCCGGGGATTGCTGGGTCTTGTAGTGCTGTTATTATGATGGGGGTCCTGCTCCGGGGATTGCTGGGGGTTGTAGTTGTGTTATTATGATGGGGTCCTGCTCCGGGGATTGCTGGGGGTTGTGGTTCTGTTATTATGATGGGGGTCCTGCTCCGGGGATTGCTGGGTCTTGTAGTTGTGTTATTATGATGGGGGTCCTGCTCCGGGGATTGCTGGGTCTTGTAGTTCTGTTATTATGATGGGGGTCCTGCTCCGGGGATTGCTGGGTCTTGTAGTTCTGTTATTATGATGGGGGTCCTGCTCCGGGGATTGCTGGGGGTTGTGGTTCTGTTATTATGATGGGGGTCCTGCTCCGGGGATTGCTGGGTCTTGTAGTTCTGTTATTATGATGGGGTCCTGCTCCGGGGATTGCTGGGTCTTGTAGTTCTGTTATTATGATGGGGGTCCTGCTCCGGGGATTGCTGGGTCTTGTAGTTCTGTTATTATGATGGGGGTCCTGCTCCGGGGATTGCTGGGGGTTGTGGTTCTGTTATTATGATGGGGGTCCTGCTCCGGGGATTGCTGGGTCTTGTAGTTCTGTTATTATGATGGGGTCCTGCTCCGGGGATTGCTGGGTCTTGTAGTTGTTATTATGATGGGGGTCCTGCTCCGGGGATTGCTGGGTCTTGTAGTTCTGTTATTATGATGGGGGTCCTGCTCCGGGGATTGCTGGGTCTTGTAGTTCTGTTATTATGATGGGGGTCCTGCTCCGGGGATTGCTGGGTCTTGTAGTTCTGTTATTATGATGGGGGTCCTGCTCCGGGGATTGCTGGGTCCTGTAGTTCTGTTATTATGATGGGGGTCCTGCTCCGGGGATTGCTGGGGGTTGTAGTTGTGTTATTATGATGGGGTCCTGCTCCGGGGATTGCTGGGTCTTGTAGTTCTGTTATTATGATGGGGGTCCTGCTCCGGGGATTGCTGGGTCCTGTAGTTCTGTTATTATGATGGGGGTCCTGCTCCGGGGATTGCTGGGGGTTGTAGTTCTGTTATTATGATGGGGTCCTGCTCCGGGGATTGCTGGGTCTTGTAGTTCTGTTATTATGATGGGGGTCCTGCTCCGGGGATTGCTGGGGGTTGTGGTTCTGTTATTATGATGGGGGTTCTGCTCCGGGGATTGCTGGGTCTTGTAGTGCTGTTATTATGATGGGGGTCCTGCTCCGGGGATTGCTGGGTCTTGTAGTTCTGTTATTATGATGGGGGTCCTGCTCCGGGGATTGCTGGGTCTTGTAGTTCTGTTATTATGATGGGGTCCTGCTCCGGTGATTGCTGGGGGTTGTCGTTCTGTTATTATGATGGGGGTCCTGCTCCGGGGATTGCTGGGTCTTGTAGTTCTGTTATTATGATGGGGGTCCTGCTCCGGGGATTGCTGGGTCTTGTAGTTGTTATTATGATGGGGTCCTGCTCCGGGGATTGCTGGGTCTTGTAGTTCTGTTATGATGGGGGTCCTGCTCCGGGGATTGCTGGGTCTTGTAGTGCTGTTATTATGATGGGGTTCTGCTCCGGGGATTGCTGGGTCTTGTAGTTCTGTTATTATGATGGGGTCCTGCTCCGGGGATTGCTGGGGGTTGTAGTTCTGTTATTATGATGGGGGTCCTGCTCCGGGGATTGCTGGGTCTTGTAGTTCTGTTATTATGATGGGGGTCCTGCTCCGGGGATTGCTGGGTCTTGTAGTTGTTATTATGATGGGGTCCTGCTCCGGGGATTGCTGGGTCTTGTAGTTCTGTTATGATGGGGGTCCTGCTCCGGGGATTGCTGGGTCTTGTAGTGCTGTTATTATGATGGGGTTCTGCTCCGGGGATTGCTGGGTCTTGTAGTGCTGTTATTATGATGGGGGTCCTGCTCCGGGGATTGCTGGGTCTTGTAGTTCTGTTATTATGATGGGGTTCTGCTCCGGGGATTGCTGGGTCTTGTAGTGCTGTTATTATGATGGGGTCCTGCTCCGGGGATTGCTGGGTCTTGTAGTGCTGTTATTATGATGGGGTTCTGCTCCGGGGATTGCTGGGTCTTGTAGTGCTGTTATTATGATGGGGGTTCTGCTCCGGGGATTGCTGGGTCTTGTAGTTCTGTTATTATGATGGGGGTCCTGCTCCGGGGATAGCTGGGTCTTGTGGTCCTGTTATTATGATGGGGGTTCTGCTCCGGGGATTGCTGGGTCTTGTAGTGCTGTTATTATGATGGGGGTCCTGCTCCGGGGATTGCTGGGTCTTGTAGTGCTGTTATTATGATGGGGGTCCTGCTCCGGGGATTGCTGGGTCTTGTGGTTCTGTTATTATGATGGGGGTCCTGCTCCGGGGATTGCTGGGTCTTGTAGTGCTGTTATTATGATGGGGGTCCTGCTCCGGGGATTGCTGGGTCTTGTAGTTCTGTTATTATGATGGGGGTCCTGCTCCGGGGATTGCTGGGTCTTGTAGTTCTGTTATTATGATGGGGGTCCTGCTCCGGGGATTGCTGGGTCTTGTGGTTCTGTTATTATGATGGGGGTCCTGCTCCGGGGATTGCTGGGTCTTGTAGTGCTGTTATTATGATGGGGGTCCTGCTCCGGGGATTGCTGGGTCTTGTAGTTCTGTTATTATGATGGGGTCCTGCTCCGGGGATTGCTGGGTCTTGTAGTTCTGTTATTATGATGGGGGTCCTGCTCCGGGGATTGCTGGGTCTTGTAGCTGTTATTATGATGGGGGTCCTGCTCCGGGGATTGCTGGGTCTTGTAGTTCTGTTATTATGATGGGGGTCCTGCTTCGGGGATTGCTGGGTCTTGTGGTTCTGTTATTATGATGGGGTCCTGCTCCGGGGATTGCTGGGTCTTGTAGTTCTGTTATTATGATGGGGGTCCTGCTCCAGGGATTGCTGGGTCTTGTAGTTCTGTTATTATGATGGGGGTCCTGCTCCGGGGATTGCTGGGGGTTGTAGTTCTGTTATTATGATGGGGGTCCTGCTCCGGGGATTGCTGGGGGTTGTGGTTCTGTTATTATGATGGGGGTCCTGCTCCGGGGATTGCTGGGTCTTGTGGTTCTGTTATTATGATGGGGGACCTGCTCCGGGGATTGCTGGGGGTTGTAGTTCTGTTATTATGATGGGGGTCCTGCTCCGGGGATTGCTGGGTCCTGTAGTTCTGTTATTATGATGGGGGTCCTGCTCCGGGGATTGCTGGGTCTTGTAGTGCTGTTATTATGATGGGGGTCCTGCTCCGGGGATTGCTGGGTCTTGTAGTCCTGTTATTATGATGGGGGTCCTGCTCCGGGGATTGCTGGGTCCTGTAGTTCTGTTATTATGATGGGGGTCCTGCTCCGGGGATTGCTGGGTCTTGTAGTGCTGTTATTATGATGGGGGTCCTGCTCCGGGGATTGCTGGGTCTTGTAGTCCTGTTATTATGATGGGGGTTCTGCTCCGGGGATTGCTGGGTCTTGTAGTTCTGTTATTATGATGGGGTTCTGCTCCGGGGATTGCTGGGTCTTGTAGTTCTGTTATTATGATGGGGGTCCTGCTCCGGGGATTGCTGGGTCTTGTAGTTCTGTTATTATGATGGGGGTCCTGCTCCGGGGATTGCTGGGTCTTGTAGTGCTGTTATTATGATGGGGGTCCTGCTCCGGGGATTGCTGGGTCTTGTAGTTCTGTTATTATGATGGGGGTCCTGCTCCGGGGATTGCTGGGGGTTGTAGTTGTGTTATTATGATGGGGGTCCTGCTCCGGGGATTGCTGGGTCTTGTAGTTCTGTTATTATGATGGGGGTCCTGCTCCGGGCATTGCTGGGTTTTGTAGTGCTGTTATTATGATGGGGTCCTGCTCCGGGGATTGCTGGGTCTTGTAGTTGTGTTATTATGATGGGGGTCCTGCTCCGGGGATTGCTGGGGGGTGTAGTGCTGTTATTATGATGGGGGTCCTGCTCCGGGGATTGCTGGGGGGTGTATTTCTGTTATTATGATGGGGGTGCTGCTCCGGGGATTGCTGGGGGGTGTAGTTGTGTTATTATGATGGGGGTCCTGCTCCGGGGATTGCTGGGGGTTGTAGTTCCCCGCGTTGTATGTGCTCAGCTCTGCTGGGGGTTGTAGTTCCCCGCGTTGTATGTGCTCAGCTCTGCTGGGGGTTGTAGTTCCCCGCGTTGTATGTGCTCACCTCTGCTGTAGTCGCTGCCGCGCGTTTCCTCGGGTGCAGTCCCCGCTGTGTCCGGCAGGTGTCGCGCTCCGCTCAGTGGAGCCGCCTGACGTCGCCGTGTCCCGCTGGCTGCGCCTCTTATAGCCGGGTCCGCGCTCCGCAGCTGCAGAGTCCGCACCTGACCATGTCCGCAGCCCGCACCGTCCTGCTGCTCACAGCGCTGTCCGTCCTCGGCCTCAGCCGCAGCGCGCAGGGGAGAGCCCGACACCGTGAGTACCGAGTGCACGGGGAGACAGTCAGTGAGCTGCAGAGTGAGGAGACAGTCAGTGAGCTGCAGAGTGAGGAGACAGTCAGTGAGCTGGAGAGTGAGGAGACAGTCAGTGAGCTGGAGAGTGAGGAGACAGTCAGTGAGCTGGAGAGTGAGGAAACAGTCAGTGAGCTGGAGAGTGAAGAGACAGTCAGTGAGCTGGAGAGTGAGGAAACAGTCAGTGAGCTGGAGAGTGAGGAGACAGTCAGTGAGCTGGAGAGTGAGGAGACAATCAGTGAGCTGGAGAGTGAGGAAACAGTCAGTGAGCTGGAGAATGAAGAGACAGTCAGTGAGCTGCAGAGTGAGGAGACAGTCAGTGACCTGGAGAGTGAGGAGACAGTCAGTGAGCTGGAGAGTGAAGAGACAGTCAGTGAGCTGGAGAGTGAGGAAACAGTCAGTGAGCTGGAGAGTGAAGAGACAGTCAGTGAGCTGGAGAGTGAAGAAACAGTCAGTGAGCTGGAGAATGAAGAGACAGTCAGTGAGCTGCAGAGTGAGGAGACAATCAGTGAGCTGGAGAGTGAGGAAACAGTCAGTGAGCTGGAGAGTGAGAGCTGCAGAGTGAGGAGACAGTCAGTGAGCTGCAGAGTGAGGAGACAGTCAGTGAGCTGGAGAGTGAGGAAACAGTCAGTGAGCTGGAGAATGAAGAGACAGTCAGTGAGCTGCAGAGTGAGGAGACAGTCAGTGACCTGGAGAGTGAGGAGACAGTCAGTGAGCTGGAGAGTGAAGAGACAGTCAGTGAGCTGGAGAGTGAGGAAACAGTCAGTGAGCTGGAGAGTGAGGAGACAGTCAGTGAGCTGGAGAGGAGGAGACAGTCAGTGAGCTGGAGAGTGAGGAGACAGTCAGTGAGCTGGAGAGTGAAGAGACAGTCAGTGAGCTGGAGAGAGAGGAGACAGTCAGTGAGCTGGAGAGTGAAGAAACAGTCAGTGAGCTGGAGAATGAAGAGACAGTCAGTGAGCTGCAGAGTGAGGAGACAATCAGTGAGCTGCAGAGTGAGGAGACAATCAGTGAGCTGGAGAATGAAGAGACAGTCAGTGAGCTGGAGAGTGAGGAGACAGTCAGTGAGCTGGAGAATGAAGAGACAGTCAGTGAGCTGCAGAGTGAGGAGACAGTCAGTGAGCTGCAGAGTGAGGAGACAGTCAGTGAGCTGCAGAGTGAGGAGACAGTCAGTGAGCTGGAGAGTGAAGAGACAGTCAGTGAGCTGGAGAGTGAAGAGACAGTCAGTGAGCTGGAGAGTGAAGAGACAGTCAGTGAGCTGGAGAGTGAAGAGACAGTCAGTGAGCTGGAGAGTGAGGAGACAGTCAGTGAGCTGGAGAATGAAGAGACAGTCAGTGAGCTGGAGAGTGAGGAAACAGTCAGTGAGCTGGAGAATGAAGAGACAGTCAGTGAGCTGCAGAGTGAGGAGACAGTCAGTGAGCTGGAGAGTGAGGAAACAGTCAGTGAGCTGGAGAATGAAGAGACAGTCAGTGAGCTGGAGAGTGAGGAGACAGTCAGTGAGCTGGAAAATGAAGAGACAGTCAGTGAGCTGGAGAGTGAGGAGACAGTCAGTGAGCTGGAAAATGAAGAGACAGTCAGTGAGCTGGAGAGTGAGGAGACAGTCAGTGAGCTGGAAAATGAAGAGACAGTCAGTGAGCTGGAGAGTGAGGAGACAGTCAGTGAGCTGGAAAATGAAGAGACAGTCAGTGAGCTGGAGAGTGAGGAGACAGTCAGTGAGCTGGAAAATGAAGAGACAGTCAGTGAGCTGGAGAGTGAGGAGACAGTCAGTGAGCTGCAGAGTGAGGAGACAGTCAGTGAGCTGGAAAATGAAGAGACAGTCAGTGAGCTGGAGAGTGAGGAGACAGTCAGTGAGCTGGAGAGTGAGGAGACAGTCAGTGAGCTGGAGAATGAAGAGACAGTCAGTGAGACACCGGTGTGTACTGATATTTGGGGGCTCGGGTGAGGGTGTAATGTGTCTGGGGGATGATTATTGGGGGAGGTGTTGATGGGGATCTGATTTTGGTGGAAGGAGTGTGATTGGGGCGTCAGGAGCTCGGGGGGTCGGGTGTGTATTGGGGGCTGCTGTGTGCTGATCTGCAGGGGTCACTCACTGATCGTACCCCAGAACACGACCCTTGTTTGTTCCCCCTGAATTGTAAAGCGCTCTGGTATATGATGGCGCTATAGAAAGGAATGTATTATTAGAGAAACTTCAGATAAAGTAACAGGGACTGGAAAGTGTCAGGAAATGTGCAAGTGATAAGGGGAAGAGTCAAGAAGATGCGGTGTAATAAAATGTGTCAGTAAAATGTAGAAAAAAAGTGTCAGGAAATCAGCTGTGAGAGTGAGGAATCAGGAAAGTGTCAGGAAATCAGCTGTGAATGCGAGGAGTCAGGAAAGTGTCAGGAAATCTGCAGTGAGAGCGAGGAGTCAGGAAAGTGTCAGGAAATCAGCTGTGAGTGCGAGGAGTCAGGAAAGTGTCAGGAAATCTGCAGTGAGAGCGAGGAGTCAGGAAAGTGTCAGGAAATCAGCTGTGAGTGCGAGGAGTCAGGAAAGTGTCAGGAAATCTGCAGTGAGAGCGAGGAGTCAGGAAAGTGTCAGGAAATCTGCAGTGAGAGCGAGGAGTCAGGAAAGTGTTAGGAAATCAGCTGTGAGTGCAAGGAGTCAGGAAAATGTCAGGAAATCTGCAGTGAGAGCGAGGAGTCAGGAAAGTGTCAGGAAATCTGCAGTGAGAGCGAGGAGTCAGGAAAGTGTCAGGAAATCTGCAGTGAGAGCGAGGAGTCAGGAAAGTGTCAGGAAATCTGGAGTAAGTACGAGGAGTCAGGAAAGTGTCAGGAAATCAGCTGTGAGTGCGAGGAGTCAGGAAAGTGTCAAGAAATCAGCAGTGAGAGCGAGGAGTCAGGAAAGTGTCAGGAAATCAGCTGTGAGTGCGAGGAGTCAGGAAAGTGTCAGGAAATTTGGAGTAAGTACGAGGAGTCAGGAAAGTGTCAGGAAATCAGCTGTGAGTGCGAGGAGTCAGGAAAGTGTCAGGAAATCTGCAGTGAGAGCGAGGAGTTAGGAAAGTGTCAGGAAATCTGCAGTGAGAGCGAGGAGTCAGGAAAGTGTCAGGAAATCTGCTGTGAGAGCGAGGAGTCAGGAAAGTGTCAGGAAATCAGCTGTGAGTGCGAGGAGTCAGGAAAGGGTCAGGAAATCTGCAGTGAGAGTGAGGAGTCAGGAAAGTGTCAGGAAATCTGCAGTGAGAGTGAGGAGTCAGGAAAGTGTCAGGAAATCTGGAGTGAGAGCGAGGAGTCAGGAAAGTGTCAGGAAATCGGCAGTCAATGTGAGGAGTCAGGAAAGTGTCAGGAAATCAGCTGTGAGTGCGAGGAGTCAGGAAAGTGTCAGGAAATCTGCAGTGAGAGCGAGCAGTCAGGAAAGTGTCAATAAATCTGCAGTGAATGTGAGGAGTCAGGAAAGTGTCAGGAAATCTGTAGTGAGAGCGAGGAGTCAGAAAAGTGTGAGGAAATCTGTAGTGAGAGCGAGCAGTCAGGAAAGTGACAGGAAATCTGCAGTGAGAGCGATGAGTCAGGAAAGTGTCAGGAAATCAGCTGTGAGTGCGAGGAGTCAGGAAAGTGTCAGGAAATCTGCCGTGAGAGCGAGGAGTCAGGAAAGTGTCAGGAAATCTGCTGTGAGAGCGAGGAGTCAGGAAAGTGTCAGGAAATCTGCAGTGAGAGCGAGGAGTCAAGAAAGTGTCAAGAAATCTGCAGTGAGAGCAAGGAGTGAGGAAAGTGTCAGGAAATCTGCAGTGAGAGCGAGGAGTCAGGAAAGTGTCAGGAAATCTGTAGTGAGAGCGAGAAGTCAGGAAAGTGTCAGGAAATCTGCACTGAGAGCGAGGAGTCAGGAAAGTGTCAGGAAATCTGCAGTGAATGTGAGGAGTCAGGAAAGTGTCAGGAAATCTTTAGTGAGAGCGAGGAGTCAGGAAAGTGTCAGGAAATCTGTAGTGAGAGCGAGGAGTCAGGAAAGTGTCAGGAAATCTGCAGTGAGAGCGAGGAGTCAGGAAAGTGTCAGGAAATCTGTAGTGAGAGCGAGGAGTCAGGAAAATGTCAGGAAATCTGTAGTGAGAGTGAGGAGTCAGGAAAGTGTCAGGAAATCTGCAGTGAGAGCGAGGAGTCAGGAAAGTGTCAGGAAATCTGCAGTGAGAGTGAGGAGTCAGGAAAGTGTCAGGAAATCTGTAGTGAGATCGAGGAGTCAGGAAAGTGTCAGGAAATCTGCAGTGAGAGCGAGGAGTCAGGAAAAGAGCTTCTATCGTGTACAATGTGGATCCTGCATCATGGGGGTCTGTGTCCTCACTGTCCATGTAGGACCATAAACACCAGGAGCCTGACAGCAATGCTTGGCCTGCTTGCTTATGGTTTCCTTATAACACATAATGCCTGGCCTGCTTGCTTATGGTTTCCTTATAACACATAATGCTTGGCCTGCTTGCTTATGGTTTCCTTATAACACATTATGCTTGGCCTGCTTGCTTATGGTTTCCTTATAACACATAATGCCTGGCCTGCTTGCTTATGGTTTCCTTATAACACATAATGCTTGGCCTGCTTGCTTATGGTTTCCTTATAACACATAATGCTTGGCCTGCTTGCTTATGGTTTCCTTATAACACATTATGCTTGGCTGCTTGCTTATGGTTTCCTTATAACACATTATGCTTGGCCTGCTTGCTTATGGTTTCCTTATAACACATTATGCTTGGCCTGCTTGCTTATGGTTTCCTTATAACACATAATGCTTGGCCTGCTTGCTTATGGTTTCCTTATAACACATAATGCCTGGCCTGCTTGCTTATGGTTTCCTTATAACACATAATGCCTGGCCTGCTTGCTTATGGTTTTCTTATAACACATAATGCCTGGCCTGCTTGCTTATGGTTTTCTTATAACACATAATGCCTGGCCTGCTTGCTTATGGTTTCCTTATAACACATAATGCCTGGCCTGCTTGTTTATGGTTTCCTTATAACACATAATGCTTGGCCTGCTTGCTTATGGTTTCCTTATAACACATAATGCTTGGCCTGCTTGCTTATGGCTTCCTTATAACACATTATGCTTGGCCTGCTTGCTTATGGTTTCCTTATAACACATTATGCTTGGCCTGCTTGCTTATGGTTTCCTTATAACACATAATGCTTGGCCTGCTTGCTTATGGTTTCCTTATAACACATAATGCCTGGCCTGCTTGCTTATGTTTTCCTTATAACACATAATGCTTGGCCTGCTTGCTTATGGTTTTCTTATAACACATAATGCCTGGCCTGCTTGCTTATGGTTTTCTTATAACACATAATGCCTGGCCTGCTTGCTTATGGTTTCCTTATAACACATAATGCCTGGCCTGCTTGTTTATGGTTTCCTTATAACACATAATGCTTGGCCTGCTTGCTTATGGTTTCCTTATAACACATAATGCTTGGCCTGCTTGCTTATGGCTTCCTTATAACACATAATGCTTGGCCTGCTTGCTTATGGTTTCCTTATAACACATTATGCTTGGCCTGCTTGCTTATGGTTTCCTTATAACACATTATGCTTGGCCTGCTTGCTTATGGTTTCCTTATAACACATAATGCTTGGCCTGCTTGCTTATGGTTTCCTTATAACACATAATGCCTGGCCTGCTTGCTTATGTTTTCCTTATAACACATAATGCTTGGCCTGCTTGCTTATGGTTTCCTTATAACACATAATGCTTGGCCTGCTTGCTTATGGTTTCCTTATAACACATAATGCCTGGCCTGCTTGCTTATGGTTTCCTTATAACACATAATGCTTGGCCTGCTTGCTTATGGTTTCCTTATAACACATAATGCTTGGCCTGCTTGCTTATGGTTTCCTTATAACACATTATGCTTGGCCTGCTTGCTTATGGTTTCCTTATAACACATTATGCTTGGCCTGCTTGCTTATGGTTTCCTTATAACACATAATGCTTGGCCTGCTTGCTTATGGTTTCCTTATAACACATAATGCTTGGCCTGCTTGCTTATGGTTTCCTTATAACACATAATGCTTGGCCTGCTTGCTTATGGTTTCCTTATAACACATAATGCTTGGCCTGCTTACTTATGGTTTCCTTATAACACACAATGCTTGGCCTGCTTGCTTATGGTTTCCTTATAACACATAATGCTTGGCCTGCTTGCTTATGGTTTCCTTATAACACACAATGCTTGGCCTGCTTGCTTATGGTTTCCTTATAACACATAATGCTTGGCCTGCTTGCTTATGGTTTCCTTATAACACACAATGCTTGACCTGCTTGCTTATGGTTTCCTTATAACACATAATGCTTGGCCTGCTTGCTTATGGTTTTCTTATAACACATAATGCCTGGCCTGCTTGCTTATGGTTTTCTTATAACACATAATGCCTGGCCTGCTTGCTTATGGTTTCCTTATAACACATAATGCCTGGCCTGCTTGTTTATGGTTTCCTTATAACACATAATGCTTGGCCTGCTTGCTTATGGTTTCCTTATAACACATAATGCTTGGCCTGCTTGCTTATGGCTTCCTTATAACACATAATGCTTGGCCTGCTTGCTTATGGTTTCCTTATAACACATTATGCTTGGCCTGCTTGCTTATGGTTTCCTTATAACACATTATGCTTGGCCTGCTTGCTTATGGTTTCCTTATAACACATAATGCTTGGCCTGCTTGCTTATGGTTTCCTTATAACACATAATGCCTGGCCTGCTTGCTTATGGTTTCCTTATAACACATAATGCTTGGCCTGCTTGCTTATGGTTTCCTTATAACACATAATGCTTGGCCTGCTTGCTTATGGTTTCCTTATAACACATAATGCTTGGCCTGCTTGCTTATGGTTTCCTTATAACACATAATGCTTGGCCTGCTTGCTTATGGTTTCCTTATAACACATAATGCTTGGCCTGCTTACTTATGGTTTCCTTATAACACACAATGCTTGGCCTGCTTGCTTATGGTTTCCTTATAACACATAATGCTTGGCCTGCTTGCTTATGGTTTCCTTATAACACACAATGCTTGGCCTGCTTGCTTATGGTTTCCTTATAACACATAATGCTTGGCCTGCTTGCTTATGGTTTCCTTATAACACATAATGCTTGGCCTGCTTACTTATGGTTTCCTTATAACACACAATGCCTGGCCTGCTTGCTTATGGTTTCCGTATAACACATAATGCTTGGATTGCTTGCTTATGGTTTCCTTATAACACATTATGCTTGGCCTGCTTGCTTATGGTTTCCTTATAACACATAATGCTTGGCCTGCTTGCTTATGGTTTTCTTATAACACATAATGCTTGGCCTGCTTGCTTATGGTTTCCTTATAACACATAATGCTTGGCCTGCTTGCTTATGGTTTCCTTATAACACATAATGCTTGGCCTGCTTGCTTATGGTTTCCTTATAACACACAATGCTTGGCCTGCTTGCTTATGGTTTCCTTATAACACATAATGCTTGGCCTGCTTGCTTATGGTTTCCTTATAACACATAATGCTTGGCCTGCTTACTTATGGTTTCCTTATAACACACAATGCCTGGCCTGCTTGCTTATGGTTTCCGTATAACACATTATGCTTGGCCTGCTTGCTTATGGTTTCCTTATAACACATTATGCTTGGCCTGCTTGCTTATGGTTTCCTTATAACACATAATGCTTGGCCTGCTTGCTTATGGTTTTCTTATAACACATAATGCTTGGCCTGCTTGCTTATGGTTTCCTTATAACACATAATGCTTGGCCTGCTTGCTTATGGTTTCCTTATAACACACAATGCTTGACCTGCTTGCTTATGGTTTCCTTATAACACACAATGCTTGGCCTGCTTGCTTATGGTTTCCTTATGACACATAATGCTTGGCCTGCTTGCTTATGGTTTCCTTATAAAACACAATGCTTGACCTGCTTGCTTATGGTTTCCTTATAACACACAATGCTTGACCTGCTTGCTTATGGTTTCCTTATAACACATAATGCTTGGCCTGCTTGCTTATGGTTTTCTTATAACACATAATGCTTGGCCTGCTTGCTTATGGTTTCCTTATAACACATAATGCTTGGCCTGCTTGCTTATGGTTTCCTTATAACACATAATGCTTGGCCTGCTTGCTTATGGTTTCCTTATAACACACAATGCTTGGCCTGCTTGCTTATGGTTTCCTTATAACACATAATGCTTGGCCTGCTTGCTTATGGTTTCCTTATAACACATAATGCTTGGCCTGCTTACTTATGGTTTCCTTATAACACACAATGCCTGGCCTGCTTGCTTATGGTTTCCGTATAACACATTATGCTTGGCCTGCTTGCTTATGGTTTCCTTATAACACATAATGCTTGGCCTGCTTGCTTATGGTTTCCTTATGACACATAATGCTTGGCCTGCTTGCTTATGGTTTCCTTATGACACATAATGCTTAGCCTGCTTGCTTATGGTTTCCTTATAACACATAATGCCTGGCCTGCTTGCTTATGGTTTCCTTATAATACACAATGCTTGGCCTGCTTGCTTATGGTTTCCTTATAACACATAATGCCTGGCCTGCTTGCTTATGGTTTCCTAATAACACATCCTGCCTGTGCACAGTGCAGTGTCGGTGATCGGTGTCTTCGGTGTCAGTGCAGGACATATACTGATATATCACTTAATAATGGACGGTTTGTACAGCGATCACAGCCCCACAAGGGTGTCACCATCTGCCCAGTAATCCATGGTGCCCCCCGCTGGAGATACAAGGAAAGACAAGTCATTGTAATGCGGCTTCTTAGACATAAAAGGGAGCGTCCCTCCTTGTGCAGACTGACGTCAGTGTAAGGAGACTCATAGGCCACACAATGCTTCTCCGGGATATTCCCTCTACAGACAGGAGGACCTGAGCTCTAGCGCCACCTATAGGAAGTAGCAGTCCATATCCACCCTTTATTGATTCTTCTTATCAGAGAGGGTTATTAGAGGCTGGATATTGACTATTGCCACTTCCTACAGGTGGCGCTAGAGCCCAGGTCCTCTCTGAAGAGGCAATAAGGAGCAGGCATGGCAATACTTGTATCAAATGTATAATGTAACTACCGGGGCCAGTATATAATGCTCAGTGCACTGGGATCTCCTGCAGTCCCATGTAAAACCTCCGTCTTTATACTCCGTGTATCTCGCTGCGGTCCGGCTGCAGTGGCATCTCATGTATTTGTCACATTGTCATGCGGTCCGGCCGCAGTGTGTGGTCCCCGGGGCCCCTGTGTTATGCTGGGCTCTGTAGTGCGGCGCTTGGGTGTTGTGTGCCTGGCTAGTGCAGACCCCGGGGGTCCGCTGTGTTCTCTCCTCGGTGGGTGGGATGGGACAAGCTGTATAATGTCAGTGTTGTCTCTGTGGTGGAGGGGAGAGGGGGGGATGCGGCTGATAACAGGGAATATTGAGAGATCTGTAATGATCCTGGTCAGCCCCGTATTCGCTGCAGGAGAAGTACAGCGTGACCGGTCACTGATGGCTGACGCTCCCCTGACCCCCAGTTTGGTACAGTGTGTCAGCGCAGTCCGCAGCTCCGGGGATTGTCGGCTTCACATACATCTGAGTTTACTGAATTGTTTTTAGTTTCCTCCCGTGAATAGGAATCTTGCTCCCCGCAGATCAGGTGGAGATCCGGGATGTTTTGTTTTTCGGTGCTGTGATCCGATCAGTTATGGGTTGAGTTACAAAACATTTGTAAAGACAGGCCACGGCTTCATTTGCTTTTTATTTTACTGCAGTTTGTCGGTTACCGGCCACTGCAGCGGTGTAGCAGCGGTGTAGCAGCGGTGGTCGAGCTTGCGCAGTGCTTACAGGCCCTTTTCAGCAGCTCTAAGCTGAGGTCTGTGGTTCCACGGTCTGTGGCTTCAGGGCCTGTCGTTCCAGGTGTCCGTGGTTCCTGGGTCTGTGGTTAGGACTGTTCCAGAGGAGTCTGTGGTTCCGTGGTCTGGTTCTGCGGGTCTGTGGTTCCACGATCTGTGGTTCTGATGGTCTGTGGTTCTGCAGTCTGTGGCTTCAGGGACTGTGGTTCCACGGTCATTGGTTTCATGGTTTGTGGCTTCAGAGAATGTGGTTCCCAGGGGTCTATAGTTCCACGCTCTGAGGTTCTGGGGTCTGTCGTTTCGGAGGTGTCTGTGGTTCCACGATCTGTGGTTCTGGTGGTATGTGGTTCCACAGTCTGTGTGGCTTCAGAGACTGTGGGTCTGTGGTTCCAGGGCTCTGGGGGTTTGTGGTTTCAGGGTCTGTGGTTCCGGGATTTTGTGGTTCCATAGTTTGTGACTTCAGGGACTGTGTTTCTGCGGTTCCAAGAATCTGTGGGTCCGTGGTCTGTGCTTCCGCAGTCTGTGGTTCCACAGTTTGAAGTTCCAGGGCTCTGAGTGTCTGTGGTTCCACAGTCTGTGTTTCTGAGGGTTTGTGGTTACTTTTGTTTATGGTACCATGGTCTGTGGTTACAGGGGTCTGTGGTTTGTGGTTCCATGATTTGTGGCTTCAGGGACTGTAGTTCCACAGTCTGGTTTTGCGATTTGTGGCTTCAGGGTCTGTGGTATGTGGTTCCATGGGTTTGTGGTTCCACGATCTGTGGCTTCAAGGACTATGATTCCACGGTCTGTGGTTTTGCGATTTGTGGCTTCAGGGAATGTGGTTCTGTGATATGTGGTTCTGAAGTCTGTAGTTCAGGCTCTTAGGTTCTAGGGTCTGTGGTGCCACGATCTGTGGTTCTGGTGTTCTGTGATTCCACAGTCTGTGGTTCCGGGGTCTGTGGTTCCAGGGTCTGTGGTACCATGGTCTGTGGTTCTGGGGGTCTGTGGTTCCAGAGGAATGTGGTTCCAGAGGAATGTGGTTCCAGAGGAATGTGGTTCTGGGGGTCTGTGGTTCAGGGGTCTGTGGTTGCAGGTGTCTGTGGTTGCAGGGTCTGTGGTTCTGCGGTCTGTGGGGTGTTCCTGCTCCCCGGGCCTCAGTGGTCCTGTTCTCCGGTGCGGCCGGTTCCAGCTCGGTTGTCATTCCCATGTAAATCTCCACTAATGGCTGCACCTGCTGTAACCCATTTGGCCGCACCAGCTGCTTCCGAGACGTCTCAGCTGCTGCTCGGAGATTAGATCCTGATTAGTGATGTGTGGACTCGCAGAGATCCGGGATCAGCGGCTCCGGTGCGGAATTGATCCTGGATATCTGGCCAGACGCTGGTCCCTATTTAAGTCTATGGGGACAAGAATCCGTTGGTTAAAAATCGTGGTAGAAGGGACAGAGGGATGGGACCAAGCGGACTGTATTTACTGAAGTTCTGGAGAGGCTGTAACTGCTTCCAGGCCGCTCAGTCAGCTTCCGGGGCTGCTAATTGTCAGGGAGGACTGGTAGGCCCAGGAGGTGGATCCACTGGACCATGCACCCCACCAGGAGGGCTGGGTACACGGCAGCCGGAGCACTGGCGTGGCAGGGACAGGTAAAACCAGGTCACCAGGGTCACGGATTTCTTTAGGACAGTAAAGGAAACAGGCACAGGTACCAGGGAGCAAAGACAAGAGTCTACAGGACATGGCACCAGGGAGCAAAGACAAGAGTCTACAGGACACGGCACCAAGGAGCAAAGACAAGAGTCTACAGGACACGGCACCAAGGAGCAAAGACAAGAAGTCTACAGGACACGGCACCAAGGAGCAAAGACAAGAGTCTATAGGACACGGCACCAGGGAGCAAAGACAAGAAGTCTACAGGACACGGCACCAGGGAGCAAAGACAAGAAGTCTACAGGACACGGCACCAAGGAGCAAAGACAAGAGTCTACAGGACACGGCACCAAGGAGCAAAGACAAGAAGTCTACAGGACACGGCACCAAGGAGCAAAGACAAGAGTCTATAGGACACGGCACCAGGGAGCAAAGACAAGAAGTCTACAGGACACGGCACCAGGGAGCAAAGACAAGAAGTCTACAGGACACGGCACCAGGGAGCAAAGACAAGAGTCTATAGGACACGGCACCAGGGAGCAAAGACAAGAAGTCTACAGGACACGGCACCAGGGGGCAAAGACAAGAAGTCTCCAGGACACGGCACCAGGGAGCAAAGACAAGAAGTCTACAGGACACGGCACCAGGGGGCAAAGACAAGAGTCTATAGGACACGGCACCAGGGAGCAAAGACAAGAGTCTACAGGACACGGCACCAGGGGGCAAAGACAAGCAGTCTCCAGGACACGGCACCAGGGAGCAAAGACAAGAAGTCTACAGGACACGGCACCAGGGAGCAAAGACAAGAAGTCTCCAGGACACGGCACCAGGGGGCAAAGACAAGAAGTCTACAGGACACAGCACCAAGGAGCAAAGACAAGAGTCTATAGGACACGGCACCAGGGAGCAAAGACAAGAGTCTACAGGACACGCCACCAAGGAGCAAAGACAAGAGTCTATAGGACACGGCACCAGGGAGCAAAGACAAGAGTCCACAGGACACGGCACCAGGGAGCAAAGACAAGAGTCCACAGGACACGGCACCAGGGGGCAAAGACAAGAAGTCTACAGGACACGGCACCAGGGAGCAAAGACAAGAAGTCTACAGGACACGGCACCAGGGAGCAAAGACAAGAGTCTACAGGACACGGCACCAGGGGGCAAAGACAAGAAGTCTACAGGACACGGCACCAGGGGGCAAAGACAAGAAGTCTACAGGACACGGCACCAGGGGGCAAAGACAAGAAGTCTACAGGACACGGCACCAGGGGGCAAAGACAAGAAGTCTACAGAACACGGCACCAGGGGGCAAAGACAAGAAGTCTATAGGACACGGCACCTGGGGGCAAAGACAAGAAGGCTACAGGACACGGCACCAGGGAGCAAAGACAAGCAGTCTACAGGACACGGCACCAGGGGGCAAAGACAAGAAGGCTACAGGACACGGCACCAGGGAGCAAAGACAAGAAGTCTACAGGACACGGCACCAGGGGGCAAAGACAAGCAGGCTACAGGACACGGCACCAGGGGGCAAAGACAAGAAGGCTACAGGACACGGCACCAGGGGGCAAAGACAAGAGTCTACAGGACACGGCACCAGGGGGCAAAGACAAGAAGTCTCCAGGACACGGCACCAGGGGGCAAAGACAAGAGTCTACAGGACACGGCACCAGGGGGCAAAGACAAGAGTCTACAGGACACGGCACCAGGGGGCAAAGACAAGAAGGCTACAGGACACGGCACCAGGGGGCAAAGACAAGAAGGCTACAGGACACGGCACCAGGGAGCAAAGACAAGAAGGCTACAGGACACGGCACCAGGGGGCAAAGACAAGCAGTCTACAGGACACGGCACCAGGGGGCAAAGACAAGAAGGCTACAGGACACGGCACCAGGGAGCAAAGACAAGCAGTCTACAGGACACGGCACCAGGGAGCAAAGACAAGAAGTCTACAGGACACGGCACCAGGGGGCAAAGACAAGCAGTCTACAGGACACGGCACCAGGGGGCAAAGACAAGAAGTCTACAGGACACGGCACCAGGGGGCAAAGACAAGAGTCTACAGGACACGGCACCAGGGGGCAAAGACAAGAAGTCTCCAGGACACGGCACCAGGGGGCAAAGACAAGAGTCTCCAGGACACGGCACCAGGGAGCAAAGACAAGAAGTCTCCAGGACACGGCACCAGGGGGCAAAGACAAGAAGTCTACAGGACACGGCACCAGGGGGCAAAGACAAGAAGTCTCCAGGACACGGCACCAGGGGGCAAAGACAAGAAGTCTCCAGGACACGGCACCAGGGGGCAAAGACAAGAAGTCTACAGGACACGGCACCAGGGGGCAAAGACAAGAAGTCTACAGGACACGGCACCAGGGGGCAAAGACAAGCAGTCTACAGGACACGGCACCAGGGAGCAAAGACAAGAAGTCTACAGGACACGGCACCAGGGGGCAAAGACAAGAAGTCCACAGGACACGGCACCAGGGGGCAAAGACAAGAAGTCCACAGGACACGGCACCAAGGAGCAAAGACAAGAAGTCTACAGGACACGGCACCAGGGGGCAAAGACAAGAAGTCTACAGGACATGGCACCAGGGGGCAAAGACAAGAAGTCTACAGGACACGGCACCAGGGGACCTGAGCACCTAGCTCATAAGACTATGCTACAAGACCAGGCCCCGCCCATATGGAGAGGCCAGTCTTATATACCCAGCACAGCCCATGTCATTTCCTGTTGCAGCAGTGCTGGGCCTATAAGACCAGGAGAGTGGGCGCGGCCCTGTCCTATACAGAAACATGTGGCTAAGACTCGGAGTCAGACTCATAAGACCAGGAGCAGGACACAGGAGAGCACGAGCGGCAGCCATGACCGGTGGACACGTGGGCTGGATCAGTGGTTAAGGAGCGGTGTCGGAATGGTGTGACCGGATTAGTGGGTAAGGAGTGGTGCTGGGACACCGGGAGCGTGACACTACCCCCCCCCCCTTTATGCCCCCCTCCGTGTGCAAAGTACCCCCGGGGCACCCCGGGCCCGAGTCTCCGGACCATAACCCAGCGCAAAGGAACGGAAGGACTGCTGACCCCGTGTCACTTTCTTGACCGCACCACGCTTACCCGAAGAACCCTTGGCAGTGGCAACAGAAAGAGGAGGCGGACGGGCAGAAGCAGGACGGGAATCGTGGACGACCGGATCGGGCGTCTTGGACCGGGTATCAGACATAGTCTCATCATCAGAAGTCGGTGGTATCAAAGTCTCAATTGCAAGGGACGGTGGAACGATGCTGGACTGCGTCGTCTCTTCTTCTGGTTCCGGTGGCACCACAGGCACAAGTGACAGGAGTTGTGGTACGCGCTGGACTGCGTCGTCTCTTCTTCTGGTTCCGGTGGCACCACAGGCACAAGTGACAGGAGTTGTGGTACGCAGTGGACTGCGTCGTCTCTTCTTCTGGTTCCGGTGGCACCACAGGCACAAGTGACAGGAGTTGTGGTATGCGCTGGACTGCGTCGTCTCTTCTAGTTCCGGTGGCACCACAGGCACAAGTGACAGGAGTTGTGGTACGCGCTGGACTGCGTCGTCTCTTCTTCTGGTTCCGGTGGCACCACAGGCACAAGTGACAGGAGTTGTGGTACGCGCTGGACTGCGTCGTCTCTTCTTCTGGTTCCGGTGGCACCACAGGCACAAGTGACAGGAGTTGTGGTACGCGCTGGACTGCATCGTCTCTTCTAGTTCCGGTGGCACCAGAGGCACAAGTGACAGGAGTTGTGGTACGCGCTGGACTGCATCGTCTCTTCTAGTTCCGGTGGCACCACAGGCACAAGTGACAGGAGTTGTGGTACGCGCTGGACTGCATCGTCTCTTCTAGTTCCGGTGGCACCACAGGCACAAGTGACAGGAGTTGTGGTACGCGCTGGACTGCGTCGTCTCTTCTGGTTCCGGTGGCACCACAGGCACAAGTGACAGGAGTTGTGGTACGCGCTGGAGTGCGTCGTCTCTTCTTCTGGTTCCGGTGGCACCACAGGCACAAGTGACAGGAGTTGTGGTACGCGCTGGACTGCGTCGTCTCTTCTGGTTCCGGTGGCACCACAGGCACAAGTGACAGGAGTTGTGGTACGCGCTGGAGTGCGTCGTCTCTTCTTCTGGTTCCGGTGGCACCACAGGCACAAGTGACAGGAGTTGTGGTACGCGCTGGACTGCGTCGTCGCCTCTTCTTCTTCCTGTGGCATAACAGGTTCAGGTGACAGGGGCCAAGGAACGGGCTGTAGGCAGTGGTCATGACACAAGGGCCCCCAGCGAGTAATAGCGCCACAGCGCCAACTAATGGCAGGGTCATGGAGTTGAAGCCAGCGCATACCCAGCAGGAGCTCAGGAGCCATTCTTGGGATGACATAGAAGGCAAAGATCTCAGTATGCTGAGTGCCAACCTGGAGTCTCACGGGTTCAGTGGTATACCGGACAGGTTCGTATAGCGGTTTACCATCCACAGAGGCGAACCAGAGGGGCTTGGCAAGCGGAATCACAGGTACCTGGTATCGGTTCACTGCAGACTGGTGTATGAAATTACCCGATGCCCCAGAATCGATGTGGGCCTCTGCTGTGAACCTGGTCTTCTCCGTCGTAACCTGGACTGTCTGTGTAACTGGACCGGAGGGGATTCCGGTGCCAAGGGTGGCGGTTCCCACCATCCCTTGGACCTGGGGTCTACCTGGTTTCTCCGGGCAAGAACTGAGCATATGTGAACCGTCTCCACAATAGAAACACAGGCCTCAGGCGAGCCGTTCTGCCCGGCGTTACTTGGCTTGGTTCAGTTGGTCAACTTGCATGGGTTCTGGAAACACATCACAGGAAGGCAGGGGCGAGGAAGCGGTAGGCCTCTGCGGGGACAAGGCGTGACGGGGTGGTCGCTTCTCCCGGATTACCTCTTTGGTTCATTCCTGGAAACGGAGGTCAATTCGGGTGGCTAAGGATATCAAAGCATCCAAAGTTCGTGGAACGTCACGGCCGGCTAGTTCATGTTTGACACGGCCAGAGAGACCCTCCCAAAAGGCCGCCGTCAAGGCCTCATTGTTCCAGCTCAGAGGCGAGCGTGCGGAACTGGATGGCATATTGGCCGACGGTCAGGGTCCCTTGGCGTAGCCAGAGGAGCAAAGAGGTCACTGCGGTAGTACGTCCGGGTTCATCGAAGGTACTTCGGAAAGCTCGCAGGAATTCCCGGATGTCGGTGGTCAACGGATACTCATTCTCCCACAGGGGGTTAATCCAGGCCAGGGCTTCGCCTTCCAGGTGTGACATCAGGAACGCCACTTTAGCCTGGTCTGAAACGAACAAATGCGGGAGTAACCGGAAGTGCAGGGAACACTGGTTCAGGAAGCCTCGGCAGGTCTTGGGGTCCCCCGCATAGCGAGGCGGTGCAGCGAGGCAAAGTTGCGAGGCCGTGGAGGAAACTGGTTCGGACCTGGAGACTGGTTGTTGCGTGGACTGAGACGAGGCGGCGGTCTGCAACATGTACAACTGGTGGTCCACGGACGTCAGGAACTTCAGCAACCGTTTCAGGGTTTCGTGCAGCTCCTGGCACAGCTCAGCCAGCTCCGATGTTTGCGCTCCAGCGGGATCCATGGCCTGATCAAACTGTCAGGGCCAGGGAGGACTGGTAGGCCCAGGAGGTGGATCCACTGGACCGAGCACCCCATCAGGAGGGCTGGGTACACGGCAGCCGGAGCACTGGCGTGGTAGGGACAGGTAAAACCAGGTCACCAGGGTCACGGAGTTCTTTAGGACTGTAAAGGAAACAGGCACAGGTACCAGGGAGCAAAGACAAGAAGTCTCCAGGACACGGCACCAGGGGGCAAAGACAAGAAGTCTCCAGGACACGGCACCAGGGGGCAAAGACAAGAAGTCTACAGGACACGGCACCAGGGGGCAAAGACAAGAAGTCCACAGGACACGGCACCAGGGGGCAAAGACAAGAAGTCTACAGGACACGGCACCAGGGGGCAAAGACAAGAAGTCTACAGGACACGGCACCAGGGGGCAAAGACAAGAAGTCTACAGGACACGGCACTAGGGGGCAAAGACAAGAAGTCTACAGGACACGGCACCAGGGAGCAAAGACAAGAAGTCTACAGGACATGGCACCAGGGGGCAAAGACAAGCAGTCTACAGGACACGGCACCAGGCGGCAAAGACAAGAAGTCTACAGGACACGGCACCAGGGGGCAAAGACAAGAAGTCTACAGGACACGGCACTAGGGGGCAAAGACAAGAAGTCTACAGGACACGGCACCAGGGGGCAAAGACAAGAAGTCTACAGGACATGGCACCAGGGGGCAAAGACAAGAAGTCCACAGGACACGGCACCAGGGGACAAAGACAAGAAGTCTACAGGACACGGCACCAGGGGACAAAGACAAGAAGTCTACAGGACACGGCACCAGGGGGCAAAGACAAGAAGTCCACAGGACACGGCACCAGGGGACAAAGACAAGAAGTCCACAGGACACGGCACCAGGGGACAAAGACAAGAAGTCTACAGGACACGGCACCAGGGGGCAAAGACAAGCAGTCTACAGGACACGGCACCAGGGAGCAAAGACAAGCAGTCTACAGGACACGGCACCAGGGAGCAAAGACAAGCAGTCTACAGGACACGGCACCAGGGGGCAAAGACAAGAAGTCTACAGGACACGGCACCAGGGGGCAAAGACAAGAAGTCTACAGGACACGGCACCAGGGGGCAAAGACAAGAAGTCTACAGGACATGGCACCAGGGGGCAAAGACAAGAAGTCTACAGGACACGGCACCAGGGGGCAAAGACAAGAAGTCCACAGGACACGGCACCAGGGGGCAAAGACAAGAAGTCTACAGGACACGGCACCAGGGAGCAAAGACAAGAGTCTACAGGACACGGCACCAGGGGGCAAAGACAAGCAGTCTACAGGACACGGCACCAGGGGCCTGAGCACCTAGCTCACAAGACTATACTACAAGACACGTTGATCAGGCCCCGCCCACATGGAAAGGCCAGTCTTATATACCCAGCATAGCCTCATGTCATTTCCTGCTGCAGGTGTGCTGGGCCTATAAGGCCAGGAGAGTGGGCGCGGCCCGGTCCTATACAGAAGCATGTGGCTAAGACTCAGTCAGACTCATAAGACCAGGAGCAGGACGCAGGAGAGCACGAGCGGCAGCCATGACCGGCGGACACGTGGGCTGGATTAGTGGTTAAGGAGCGGTGTCGGGATTGTGCGACCGGATCAGTGGGTAAGGAGTGGTGCTGGGACACCGGGAGCATGACACATCCTTATATTCACTGCTACCGCCGCCCATCGGCAGTCCCCGCATCTGTGATTGGCCCACAGCCTGTGTGACAGTGTCTGACTGCAACCAATCACAGGCGCTGTCTGCGGGTCACTGTAGATTGGAGTAAAGCTAGATAAATAAATAAAATTGGCGTAGGGTCCCTCCATAGTATACTAGCACAGATAGAGCATATGGCTACAGGCTGCAGCCCCCAGCTGTGCACTTATCTTAGCCGTGTATCAAACTAAAAGGAACCACTTGCGGCTTTTTTTTTTAATATTTAAATAAATAATTTAAAAATCCAGCATGCGGTCCCCCCAATTTTGCTACCCAACCAATAAAGCCAACAGCTGGAGCTGGTATTCTTAGGCTGGTGAGACCCATGCTTATTGGACTCCCCAGCCGAAAATTAGCAGCCTGCAGCTGCCCAGGATTGTTGCATCCATTAGATACAACAGTCCTGACACGTTACCCGGCTCTTCCCGATTGCCCTGGTGCAGTGGCAGTCTGGGTGATCATGAGTTAATGACAGCCCACAGCTGCCACTAAGAACTAGATTAATAATGGGAGGTGTCTGTGAAATCCCCCCATTACTAATCTGTCACTAAAAAGAAATAAAATACAACACACAGAAAAAATACTTTATTTGAAATAAAATACCCCTTTCACCCTCTAAGCTGCTGCGCTCAGCGGACACTTTGGTCTGGGCTCCCCCCATGCAGCCCCTCTAAGCTGCTATTGTCAGTGGACACTTTGGTCCGGGCCCCCCCCCCCCATGCAGCCCCTCTAAGCTGCTATTGTCAGCGGACACTTTGGTCCGGGCCCCCCCCATGCAGCCCCTCTAAGCTGCTATTGTCAGTGGACACTTTGGTCTGGGCTCCCCCCATGCAGTCCCTCTAAGATGCTGTGCTCAGCGGACACTTTGGTCCGGGCCCCCCCATGCAGCCACTCGTTTACCCCCGCCGGTGCTCATGTACAATGTAAACCTGAAGGATTTGGTGCAGAATGTTTTTGGGAAGGACGGCTGCCATATGACGAATGATTCGGACCCCGGCAGCTGTGTCTTTCCTCTTATTTGTCCGGACCCTGACGTTGCAGTAATCCCGGCTCAGCCGGATAGGAGTGATTGTCCTACAATGAAGTGCAGGACGTTGTGTTTACAAACCGCCCGAGTGTCTGGTGATTCCACACCGTGAGATATGAGTCCTCCTGTGAAGACCCCACACACGGGGAAAGGAGGGGTCACAGAAAATGCCAAAATAATCACAGGATTCTCAAGGATTACAGAAATCTGGATGTTATCCTTCAGACACAGCGCCACCTCGCTCTCCAGGCTGAGTCTGGTACTGCAGCTCACACCATTATTGTGAAAAGAGGTGAAATCACAGGTAACCTGAGGACAGTGATGTCACCGCTGATCTCTGGTGATGGATAGGTGGTGTTCTCAGTGATGTCACCGCTGATCTCTGGTGATGGATAGGTGGTGTTCTCAGTGATGTCACCGCTGATCTCTGGTGATGGATAGGAGGTGTTCTCAGTGATGTCACTGCTGATCTCTGGTGATGGATAGGAGGTGTTCTCAGTGATGTCACCGCTGATCTCTGGTGATGGATAGGCGGTGTTCTCAGTGATGTCACTGCTGATCTCTGGTGATGGATAGGAGGTGTTCTCAGTGATGTCACTGCTGATCTCTGGTGATGGATAGGTGGTGTTCTCAGTGATGTCACCGCTGATCTCTGGTGATGGATAGACGCAGTTCTCAGTGATGTCACCGCTGATCTCTGGTGATGGATAGGAGGTGTTCTCAGTGATGTCACCGCTGATCTCTGGTGATGGATAGGAGGTGTTCTCAGTGATGTCACCGCTGATCTCTGGTGATGGATAGGAGGTGTTCTCAGTGATGTCACCGCTGATCTCTGGTGATGGATAGGAGGTGTTCTCAGTGATGTCACCGCTGATCTCTGGTGATGGATAGGCGGTGTTCTCAGTGATGTCACCGCTGATCTCTGGTGATGGATAGGAGGTGTTCTCAGTGATGTCACTGCTGATCTCTGGTGATGGATAGGAGGTGTTCTCAGTGATGTCACCGCTGATCTCTGGTGATGGATAGGAGGTGTTCTCAGTGATGTCACCGCTGATCTCTGGTGATGGATAGGAGGTGTTCTCAGTGATGTCACTGCTGATCTCTGGTGATGGATAGGAGGTGTTCTCAGTGATGTCACTGCTGATCTCTGGTGATGGATAGGTGGTGTTCTCAGTGATGTCACTGCTGATCTCTGGTGATGGATAGGAGGTGTTCTCAGTGATGTCACCGCTGATCTCTGGTGATGGATAGGCGGTGTTCTCAGTGATGTCACTGCTGATCTCTGGTGATGGATAGGAGGTGTTCTCAGTGATGTCACTGCTGATCTCTGGTGATGGATAGGTGGTGTTCTCAGTGATGTCACCGCTGATCTCTGGTGATGGATAGACGCAGTTCTCAGTGATGTCACCGCTGATCTCTGGTGATGGATAGGAGGTGTTCTCAGTGATGTCACCGCTGATCTCTGGTGATGGATAGGAGGTGTTCTCAGTGATGTCACCGCTGATCTCTGGTGATGGATAGGAGGTGTTCTCAGTGATGTCACCGCTGATCTCTGGTGATGGATAGGAGGTGTTCTCAGTGATGTCACCGCTGATCTCTGGTGATGGATAGGAGGTGTTCTCAGTGATGTCACCGCTGATCTCTGGTGATGGATAGGAGGTGTTCTCAGTGATGTCACCGCTGATCTCTGGTGATGGATAGGCGGTGTTCTCAGTGATGTCACTGCTGATCTCTGGTGATGGATAGGCGGTGTTCTCAGTGATGTCACCGCTGATCTCTGGTGATGGATAGGCGGTGTTCTCAGTGATGTCACCGCTGATCTCTGGTGATGGGTAGGCGGTGTTCTCAGTGATGTCACCGCTGATCTCTGGTGATGGGTAGGCGGTGTTCTCAGTGATGTCACCGCTGATCTCTGGTGATGGATAGGAGGTGTTCTCAGTGATGTCACCGCTGATCGCTGGTGATGGATAGGCGGTGTTCTCAGTGATGTCACCGCTGATCTCTGGTGATGGGTAGGCGGTGTTCTCAGTGATGTCACCGCTGATCTCTGGTGATGGATAGGAGGTGTTCTCGGTGATGTCACCGCTGATCTCTGGTGATGGATAGGAGGTGTTGTCAGTGATGTCACCGCTGATCTCTGGTGATGGATAGGAGGTGTTCTCAGTGATGTCACCGCTGATCTCTGGTGATGGATAGGAGGTGTTCTCAGTGATGTCACCGCTGATCTCTGGTGATGGATAGGAGGTGTTCTCAGTGATGTCACCGCTGATCTCTGGTGATGGATAGGAGGTGTTCTCAGTGATGTCACCGCTGATCTTTGGTGATGGATAGGCGGTGTTCTCAGTGATGTCACCGCTGATCTCTGGTGATGGGTAGGCGGTGTTCTCAGTGATGTCACCGCTGATCTCTGGTGATGGGTAGGCGGTGTTCTCAGTGATGTCACCGCTGATCTCTGGTGATGGGTAGGAGGTGTTCTCAGTGATGTCACCGCTGATCGCTGGTGATGGATAGGCGGTGTTCTCAGTGATGTCACCGCTGATCTCTGGTGATGGGTAGGCGGTGTTCTCAGTGATGTCACCGCTGATCTCTGGTGATGGATAGGAGGTGTTCTCGGTGATGTCACCGCTGATCTCTGGTGATGGATAGGAGGTGTTGTCAGTGATGTCACCGCTGATCTCTGGTGATGGATAGGAGGTGTTCTCAGTGATGTCACCGCTGATCTCTGGTGATGGATAGGAGGTGTTCTCAGTGATGTCACCGCTGATCTCTGGTGATGGATAGGAGGTGTTCTCAGTGATGTCACCGCTGATCTCTGGTGATGGATAGGAGGTGTTCTCAGTGATGTCACCGCTGATCTCTGGTGATGGATAGGAGGTGTTCTCGGTGATGTCACTGCTGATCTCTGGTGATGGATAGGAGGTGTTCTCGGTGATGTCACTGCTGATCTCTGGTGATGGATAGGAGGTGTTCTCAGTGATGTCACTGCTGATCTCTGGTGATGGATAGGAGGTGTTCCCAGTGATGTCACTATTGATCTCTGGTGATGGATAGGAGGTGTTCTCAGTGATGTCACTGCTGATCTCTGGTGATGGATAGGTGGTGTTCTCAGTGATGTCACTGCTGATCTCTGGTGATGGATAGGAGGTGTTCTCAGTGATGTCACCGCTGATCTCTGGTGATGGATAGGAGGTGTTCTCAGTGATGTCACCGCTGATCTCTGGTGATGGATAGGTGGTGTTCTCAGTGATGTCACCGCTGATCTCTGGTGATGGATAGGAGGTGTTCTCAGTGATGTCACCGCTGATCTCTGGTGATGGATAGGCGGTGTTCTCAGTGATGTCACCGCTGATCTCTGGTGATGGATAGGCGGTGTTCTCAGTGATGTCACCGCTGATCTCTGGTGATGGATAGGAGGTGTTCTCAGTGATGTCACCGCTGATCTCTGGTGATGGATAGGAGGTGTTCTCAGTGATGTCACCGCTGATCTCTGGTGATGGATAGGAGGTGTTCTCAGTGATGTCACCGCTGATCTCTGGTGATGGCTAGGCGGTGTTCTTAGTGATGTCACCGCTGATCTCTGGTGATGGATAGGAGGTGTTCTCAGTGATGTCACCGCTGATCTCTGGTGATGGATAGGTGGTGTTCTCAGTGATGTCACCGCTGATCTCTGGTGATGGATAGGCGGTGTTCTCGGTGATATCTCCGCTGATCTCTGGTGATGGATAGGCGGTGTTCTCGGTGATATCTCCGCTGATCTCTGGTGATGGATAGGAGGTGTTCTCAGTGATGTCACTGCTGATCTCTGGTGATGGATAGGCGGTGTTCTCAGTGATGTCACTGCTGATCTCTGGTGATGGATAGGAGGTGTTCTCAGTGATGTCACCGCTGATCTCTGGTGATGGATAGGAGGTGTTCTCAGTGATGTCACCGTTGATCTCTGGTGATGGATAGGAGGTGTCCTCAGTGATGTCACCGCTGATCTCTGGTGATGGAAAGGAGGTGTTCTCAGTGATGTCAGTGCTGATCTCTGGTGATGGATAGGAGGTGTTCTCAGTGATGTCACTGCTGATCTCTGGTGATGGATAGGCGGTGTTCTCAGTGATGTCACCGCTGATCTCTGGTGATGGATAGGAGGTGTTCTCAGTGATGTCACCGCTGATCTCTAGTGATGGATAGGAGGTGTTGATCTCTGGTGATGGATAGGAGGTGTTCTCAGTGATGTCACCGCTGATCTCTGGTGATGGATAGGAGGTGTTCTCAGTGATGTCACCGCTGATCTCTGGTGATGGATAGGATGTGTTCTCAGTGATGTCACCGCTGATCTCTGGTGATGGATAGGCGGTGTTCTCAGTGATGTCACTGCTGATCTCTGGTGATGGATAGGCGGTGTTCTCAGTGATGTCACTGCTGATCTCTGGTGATGGATAGGTGGTGTTCTCAGTGATGTCACCGCTGATCTCTGGTGATGGATGGGAGGTGTTCTCAGTGATGTCACCGCTGATCTCTGGTGATGGATAGGTGGTGTTCTCAGTGATGTCACTGCTGATCTCTGGTGATGGATAGGCGGTGTTCTCAGTGATGTCACCGCTGATCTCTGGTGATGGATAGGAGGTGTTCTCAGTGATGTCACCGCTGATCTCTAGTGATGGATAGGAGGTGTTGATCTCTGGTGATGGATAGGAGGTGTTCTCAGTGATGTCACCGCTGATCTCTGGTGATGGATAGGCGGTGTTCTCAGTGATGTCACTGCTGATCTCTGGTGATGGATAGGCGGTGTTCTCAGTGATGTCACTGCTGATCTCTGGTGATGGATAGGTTGTGTTCTCAGTGATGTCACCGCTGATCTCTGGTGATGGATGGGAGGTGTTCTCAGTGATGTCACCGCTGATCTCTGGTGATGGATAGGTGGTGTTCTCAGTGATGTCACTGCTGATCTCTGGTGATGGATAGGCGGTGTTCTCAGTGATGTCACCGCTGATCTCTGGTGATGGATAGGAGGTGTTCTCAGTGATGTCACTGCTGATCTCTGGTGATGGATAGGCGGTGTTCTCAGTGATGTCACCGCTGATCTCTGGTGATGGATAGGCAGTGTTCTCAGTGATGTCACTGCTGATCTCTGGTGATGGATAGGAGGTGTTCTCAGTGATGTCACTGCTGATCTCTAGTGATGGATAGGAGGTGTTCTCAGTGATGTCATTGCTGATCTCTGGTGATGGATAGGCAGTGTTCTCAGTGATGTCACCGCTGATCTCTAGTGATGGATAGGCGGTGTTCTCAGTGATGTCACTGCTGATCTCTGGTGATGGATAGGAGATGTTCTCAGTGATGTCACCGCTGATCTCTGGTGATGGATAGGCGGTGTTCTCAGTGATGTCACTGCTGATCTCTGGTGATGGATAGGCGGTGTTCTCAGTGATGTCACCGCTGATCTCTGGTGATGGATAGGAGGTGTTCTCAGTGATGTCACCGCTGATCTCTGGTGATGGATAGGAGGTGTTCTCAGTGATGTCACCGCTGATCTCTGGTGATGGATAGGTGGTGTTCTCAGTGATGTCACTGCTGATCTCTGGTGATGGATAGGAGGTGTTCTCAGTGATGTCACCGCTGATCTCTAATGATGGATAGGCGGTGTTCTCAGTGATGTCACCGCTGATCTCTGGTGATGGATAGGAGGTGTTCTCAGTGATGTCACTGCTGATCTCTGGTGATGGATAGGTGGTGTTCTCCGTGATGTCACTGCTGATCTCTGGTGATGGATAGGAGGTGTTCTCAGTGATGTCACCGCTGATCTCTGGTGATGGATAGGATGTGTTCTCAGTGATGTCACCGCTGATCTCTGGTGATGGATAGGAGGTGTTCTCAGTGATGTCACCGCTGATCTCTGGTGATGGATAGGAGGTGTTCTCAGTGATGTCACCGCTGATCTCTGGTGATGGATAGGTGGTGTTCTCAGTGATGTCACTGCTGATCTCTGGTGATGGATAGGAGGTGTTTTCAGTGATGTCACCGCTGATCTCTGGTGATGGATAGGTGGTGTTCTCAGTGATGTCACTGCTGATCTCTGGTGATGGATAGGAGGTGTTCTCAGTGATGTCACCGCTGATCTCTGGTGATGGATAGGAGGTGTTCTCAGTGATGTCACTGCTGATCTCTGGTGATGGATAGGCGGTGTTCTCAGTGATGTCACTGCTGATCTCTGGTGATGGATAGGCGCTGTTCTCAGTGATGTCACTGCTGATCTCTTGTGATGGATAGGCGCTGTTCTCAGTGATGTCACTGCTGATCTCTGGTGATGGATAGGCGGTGTTCTCAGTGATGTCACCGCTGATCTCTGGTGATGGATAGGAGGTGTTCTCAGTGATGTCACTGCTGATCTCTGGTGATGGATAGGAGGTGTTCTCAGTGATGTCACTGCTGATCTCTGGTGATGGATAGGAGGTGTTCTCAGTGATGTCACTGCTGATCTCTGGTGATGGATAGGAGGTGTTCTCAGTGATGTCACTGCTGATCTCTGGTGATGGATAGGCGGTGTTCTCAGTGATGTCACTGCTGATCTCTGGTGATGGATAGGAGGTGTTCTCAGTGATGTCACCGCTGATCTCTGGTGATGGATAGGAGGTGTTCTCAGTGATGTCACTGCTGATCTCTGGTGATGGATAGGAGGTGTTCTCAGTGATGTCACTGCTGATCTCTGGTGATGGATAGGTGGTGTTCTCAGTGATGTCACTGCTGATCTCTGGTGATGGATAGGAGGTGTTCTCAGTGATGTCACCGCTGATGTCTGGTGATGGATAGGCGGTGTTCTCAGTGATGTCACTGCTGATCTCTGGTGATGGATAGGCGGTGTTCTCAGTGATGTCACTGCTGATCTCTGGTGATGGATAGGAGGTGTTCTCAGTGATGTCACCGCTGATCTCTGGTGATGGATAGGCGGTGTTCTCAGTGATGTCACTGCTGATCTCTGGTGATGGATAGGAGGTGTTCTCAGTGATGTCACTGCTGATCTCTGGTGATGGATAGGAGGTGTTCTCAGTGATGTCACTGCTGATCTCTGGTGATGGATAGGAGGTGTTCTCAGTGATGTCACCGCTGATCTCTGGTGATGGATAGGCGCTGTTCTCAGTGATGTCACTGCTGATCTCTGGTGATGGATAGGCGCTGTTCTCAGTGATGTCACCGCTGATCTCTGGTGATGGATAGGAGGTGTTCTCAGTGATGTCACTGCTGATCTCTGGTGATGGATAGGCGCTGTTCTCAGTGATGTCACCGCTGATCTCCTCTGTATTCTGGATCACTCTGTACTTTTATTGTTAATTAACCCTTTCTGTCTGTTATGTATTGACGCCTTTTTGCTGTTGATGGATCCTGCAGAATGTCTCTTCGCTTTTCCTGTTCCTCTCGGGGCTGCGTGTATGATGTCGCTCTGTGTGTCGGCCAGCAGGGGGCGCTCTTACCCACCGTTTATCTGTGTTATTACGATGCAGTCACTTATTATATGACATGAGATCTGCAGGATGTGACCGGTCCGGACTCCTCCGGGGTACTACAGGCTGATCCCTACTGTCACATTGACGGTCGGGGACTTCGGGGTCACAATTTGGGGTCCGGCCTTACGTTACAGCGGACGTTTCCCTGTGGCATAGAGCGTCTTTCACTTTTTACATCTCTATACATTGAAGGGGTCGTATTAAGAATGTTACGCGTCTATAGACCAGACTTTCATGTCCTCCCCATGTTTAATACCTCTGCCGGCTGTCAGTGACTGAGGACACGGATCCTCTGTAGCCAGACCTGAGCTGGGCACACAATAGCTAATCTCTTAAAGGGGTCGTCCACTGCTGACCAGATCAGGCGTCATCAATTCAGGACCTTAAGTAAAATAATAGCAGTCCGTACTCACCTGTAGTGTAACATGTCGGCTGCAGCCAATCAGTGGCCGTGTATCAACTTGACCCCCATCCTCTGATAATGACACAACTGGACCCCCATCCTCTGATGATGACACGACGTGACCCCCATGCTCTGATCACACGACGTGACCCCCATCCTCTGATGATATGGACACGATGTGACCCCCATCCTCTGATGATATGGACACGATGTGACCCCCATCCTCTGATGATATGGACACGATGTGACCCCCATCCTCTGATGATATGGACACGATGTGACCCCCATCCTCTGATGATAATGACACGATGTGACCCCCATCCTCTGATGATAATGACATGATGTGACCCCCATCCTCTGATAATGACACAACTGGACCCCCATCCTCTGATGATGACACGACGTGACCCCCATCCTCTGATGATAATGACACGACGTGACCCCCATCCTCTGATGATATGGACACGATGTGACCCCCATCCTCTGATGATATGGACACGATGTGACCCCCATCCTCTGATGATAATGACACGATGTGACCCCCATCCTCTGATAATGACACAACTGGACCCCCATCCTCTGATGATGACACGACGTGACCCCCATCCTCTGATGATAATGACACGATGTGACCCCCATCCTCTGATGATAATGACACGATGTGACCCCCATCCTCTGATGACATGGACACGATGTGACCCCCATCCTCTGATGATAATGACACGATGTGACCCCCATCCTCTGATGATAATGACACGATGTGACCCCCATCCTCTGATGACATGGACACGATGTGACCCCCATCCTCTGATGACATGGACACGATGTGACCCCCATCCTCTGATGATATGGACACGATGTGACCCCCATCCTCTGATGATATGGACATGACGTGACCCCCATCCTCTGATGATAATGACACGATGTGACCCCCATCCTCTGATGATAAGGACATGACGTGACCCCCATCCTCTGATGATAAGGACATGACGTGACCCCCATCCTCTGATGATAAGGACATGACGTGGTCATAATTTGGGTAGTTTTCCATTCCCCCCCTGCACCTCTCACTGATGAGGTCTCCTTGTGGTGGCTCCGGCCTGGAGGACGGGCGCCATCTTATCACCAGTAATTAGTGATCTTCTGCCAGGAACACGTCAGGAGCAGGGTCTCTCCCGAGGCCAGCACTTGGGATTTCCTGCCACATTTGGGGTCCGTGTTCAGTTTCTTATGGGGGGTTCTTGTGTGGTCGCCTCCAGTCACTATGGATGTGTCATCTCCTTTTCCCTTGTGGTTGATAGTTTAGTTTCCTGCAGCTCATTCACCTCCGAGAGTAAAAAGAGACATAAGGGGGTCAAGATTTTGTGTTATACCATGCCTGATGAAGAGACCTGAGTAGTCTCGAAAGCTTGCAATTATTACCATCTTTTCAGTTAGCCATTAAAAGGTATCAACCACTGAGGACTCTCTGTTCTTTTAAACAATTTTTTTATAAGGGGGTCACAAACTTTAGCAGCTCGGATTACGTGGAAATGATCTCATGGCTTTAGTCCTCGTCTAATGAGTCACTGCATAAATGTGATACCAGCTACACAGCGATTGTTACACAGTAACCCAAGGAAGAGTTCACTGAGTGCTCACAGAAGTCTCCCAATGGAGTGCCCACAATAGTCCCCCAATAGAGTGCTCATAATAGTCCCCCAATAGAGTGCTCATAATAGTCCCCAATAGAGTGCTCATAATAGTCCCCAATAGAGTGCTCATAATAGTCCCCAATAGAGTGCTCATAATAGTCCCCAATAGAGTGCTCATAATAGTCCCCCAATAGAGTGCTCATAATAGTCCCCAATAGAGTGCTCATAATAGTCCCCAATAGAGTGCTCATAATAGTCCCCAATAGAGTGCTCATAATAGTCCCCAAAAGAGTGCTCATAATAGTCCCCAATAGAGTGCTCACAGAAGTCCCCCAATAGAGTGCTCATAATAGTCCCCCAATAGAGTGCTCATAATAGTCCCCAATAGAGTGCTCATAATAGTCCCCAATAGAGTGCTCATAATAGTCCCCAATAGAGTGCTCATAATAGTCCCCCAATAGAGTGCTCATAATAGTCCCCAAAAGAGTGCTCACCATAGTCTCCCAATAGAGTGCTCACAATAATCTCCCAATGGAGTGCTCACAATAATGGTTTGTAGCCTCGGTTCCTGATGTCTCATGGTTTGTAGCCTCGGTCCCTGGTGTCTCATGGTTTGTAGCCTCGGTCCCTGGTGTCTCATGGTTTGTAGCTTCGGTCCCTGGAGTTTCATGGTTTGTAGCCTCGGTCCCTGGTGTTTCATGGTTTGCAGCCTCTGTCCCTGGTGTCTCATGGTTTGTAGCCTCGGTCCATGGTGTCTCATGGTTTGTAGCCTCTGTCCCTGGTGTCTCATGGTTTGTAGCCTCTGTCCCTGGTGTCTCATGGTTTGTAGCCTCGGTTCCTGATGTCTCATGGTTTGTAGCCTCTGTCCCTGGTATATCATGGTTTGTAGCCTCTGTCCCTGGTGTCTCATGGTTTGTAGCCTCTGTCCCTGGTGTCTCATGGTTTGTAGCCTCGGTCCCTGGTGTCTCATGGTTTGTAGCCTCTGTCCATGGTGTCTCATGGTTTGTAGCCTCTGTCCCTGGTGTCTCATGGTTTGTAGCCTCGGTCCCTGGTGTCTCATGGTTTGTAGCCTCGGTTCCTGATGTCTCATGGTTTGTAGCCTCTGTCCCTGGTATATCATGGTTTGTAGCCTCTGTCCCTGGTGTCTCATGGTTTGTAGCCTCTGTCCCTGGTGTCTCATGGTTTGTAGCCTCTGTCCCTGGTGTCTCATGGTTTGTAGCCTCTGTCCCTGGTGTCTCATGGTTTGTAGCCTCTGTCCCTGGTGTCTCATGGTTTGTAGCCTCGGTTCCTGATGTCTCATGGTTTGTAGCCTCGGTTCCTGATGTCTCATGGTTTGTAGCTTCGGTCCCTGGTGTATCATGGTTTGTAGCCTCGGTCCCTGGTGTCTCATGGTTTGTAGCCTCTGTCCCTGGTGTCTCATGGTTTGTAGCCTCGGTCCCTGGTGTCTCATGGTTTGTAGCCTCGGTCCCTGGTGTCTCATGGTTTGTAGCCTCGGTCCCTGGTGTCTCATGGTTTGTAGCTTCGGTCCTTGGTGTCTCATGGTTTGTAGCCTCGGTCCCTGGTGTATCATGGTTTGTAGCCTCTGTCCCTGGTATATCATGGTTTGTAGCCTCGGTCCCTGGTGTCTCATGGTTTGTAGCCTCTGTCCCTGGTGTCTCATGGTTTGTAGCCTCGGTCCCTGGTGTCTCATGGTTTGTAGCCTCGGTCCCTGGTGTCTCATGGTTTGTAGCCTCGGTCCCTGGTGTCTCATGGTTTGTAGCCTCGGTCCTTGGTGTCTCATGGTTTGTAGCCTCGGTCCCTGGTGTATCATGGTTTGTAGCCTCTGTCCCTGGTGTCTCATGGTTTGTAGCCTCGGGACACCCAGTGTCTGCAGACTGTGACTGTGTATGGGGCGCTCAGTGTCTGCAGACTGTGACTGTGTATGGGGCGCTCAGTGTCTGCAGACTGTGACTGTGTATGGGGCGCTCAGTGTCTGCAGACTGTGACTGTGTATGGGGCGCTCAGTGTCTGCAGACTGTGACTGTGTATGGGGCGCTCAGTGTCTGCAGACTGTGACTGTGTATGGGGCGCTCAGTGTCTGCAGACTGTGACTGTGTATGGGGCGCTCAGTGTCTGCAGACTGTGACTGTGTATGGGGCGCTCAGTGTCTGCAGACTGTGACTGTGTATGGGGCGCTCAGTGTCTGCAGACTGTGACTGTGTATGGGGCGCTCAGTGTCTGCAGACTGTGACTGTGTATGGGGCGTTCAGTGTCTGCAGACTGTGACTGTGTATTGGGCGCTCAGTGTCTGCAGACTGTGACTGTGTGCTGGGGCGCTCAGTGTCTGCAGACTGTGACTGTGTATGGGGCGCTCAGTGTCTGCAGACTGTGACTGTGTATGGGTCGCTCAGTGTCTGCAGACTGTGACTGTGTATGGGGCGCTCAGTGTCTGCAGACTGTGACTGTGTATGGGGCGCTCAGTGTCTGCAGACTGTGACTGTGTATGGGGCGCTCAGTGTCTGCAGACTGTGACTGTGTGCTGGGGCGCTCAGTGTCTGCAGACTGTGACTGTGTATGGGGCGCTCAGTGTCTGCAGACTGTGACTGTGTATGGGGCGCTCAGTGTCTGCAGACTGTGACTGTGTATTGGGCGCTCAGTGTCTGCAGACTGTGACTGTGTGCTGGGGCGCTCAGTGTCTGCAGACTGTGACTGTGTATGGGGCGCTCAGTGTCTGCAGACTGTGACTGTGTATGGGGCGCTCAGTGTCTGCAGACTGTGACTGTGTATGGGGCGCTCAGTGTCTGCAGACTGTGACTGTGTATGGGGCGCTCAGTGTCTGCAGACTGTGACTGTGTATGGGGCGCTCAGTGTCTGCAGACTGTGACTGTGTATGGGGCGCTCAGTGTCTGCAGACTGTGACTGTGTATGGGGCGTTCAGTGTCTGCAGACTGTGACTGTGTATTGGGCGCTCAGTGTCTGCAGACTGTGACTGTGTGCTGGGGCGCTCAGTGTCTGCAGACTGTGACTGTGTATGGGGCGCTCAGTGTCTGCAGACTGTGACTGTGTATGGGTCGCTCAGTGTCTGCAGACTGTGACTGTGTATGGGGCGCTCAGTGTCTGCAGACTGTGACTGTGTGCTGGGGCGCTCAGTGTCTGCAGACTGTGACTGTGTATGGGGCGCTCAGTGTCTGCAGACTGTGACTGTGTATGGGGCGCTCAGTGTCTGCAGACTGTGACTGTGTGCTGGGGCGCTCAGTGTCTGCAGACTGTGACTGTGTATGGGGCGCTCAGTGTCTGCAGACTGTGACTGTGTATGGGGCGCTCAGTGTCTGCAGACTGTGACTGTGTATTGGGCGCTCAGTGTCTGCAGACTGTGACTGTGTGCTGGGGCGCTCAGTGTCTGCAGACTGTGACTGTGTATGGGGCGCTCAGTGTCTGCAGACTGTGACTGTGTATGGGGCGCTCAGTGTCTGCAGACTGTGACTGTGTATGGGGCGCTCAGTGTCTGCAGACTGTGACTGTGTATGGGGCGCTCAGTGTCTGCAGACTGTGACTGTGTATAGGGCGCTCAGTGTCTGCAGACTGTGACTGTGTATGGGGCGCTCAGTGTCTGCAGACTGTGACTGTGTATGGGGCGCTCAGTGTCTGCAGACTGTGACTGTGTATTGGGCGCTCAGTGTCTGCAGACTGTGACTGTGTATTGGGCGCTCAGTGTCTGCAGACTGTGACTGTGTGCTGGGGCGCTCAGTGTCTGCAGACTGTGACTGTGTATGGGGCGCTCAGTGTCTGCAGACTGTGACTGTGTGCTGGGGCGCTCAGTGTCTGCAGACTGTGACTGTGTATGGGGCGCTCAGTGTCTGCAGACTGTAACTGTGTATGGGGCGCTCAGTGTCTACAGACTGTGACTGTGTATGGGGCGCTCAGTGTCTGCAGACTGTGACTGTGTATGGGGCGCTCAGTGTCTGCAGACTGTGACTGTGTATTGGGCGCTCAGTGTCTGCAGACTGTGACTGTGTATGGGGCGCTCAGTGTCTGCAGACTGTGACTGTGTATGGGGCGCTCAGTGTCAGCAGACTGTGACTGTGTATTGGGCGCTCAGTGTCTGCAGACTGTGACTGTGTGCTGGGGCGCTCAGTGTCTGCAGACTGTGACTGTGTATGGGGCGCTCAGTGTCTGCAGACTGTGACTGTGTATGGGGCGCTCAGTGTCTGCAGACTGTGACTGTGTATGGTGCGCTCAGTGTCTGCAGACTGTGACTGTGTATGGGGCGCTCAGTGTCTGCAGACTGTGACTGTGTATGGGGCGCTCAGTGTCTGCAGACTGTGACTGTGTATGGGGCGCTCAGTGTCTGCAGACTGTGACTGTGTATGGGGCGCTCAGTGTCTGCAGACTGTGACTGTGTATGGTGCGCTCAGTGTCTGCAGACTGTGACTGTGTATGGGGCGCTCAGTGTCTGCAGACTGTGACTGTGTATGGGGCGCTCAGTGTCTGCAGACTGTGACTGTGTATGGGGCGCTCAGTGTCTGCAGACTGTGACTGTGTATGGGGCGCTCAGTGTCTGCAGACTGTGACTGTGTATGGGGCGCTCAGTGTCTGCAGACTGTGACTGTGTATGGGGCGCTCAGTGTCTGCAGACTGTGACTGTGTATGGGGCGCTCAGTGTCTGCAGACTGTGACTGTGTATGGGGCGCTCAGTGTCTGCAGACTGCGCTGTCCATGGTGCTATATAAATACTGGCTGATGGTAGGCACATGCTGCGGCTCCTCGGGCTGCGCTGGATTATAGGAGTACCGATGGGCGCTCCACACCAGAGGCTGATACTTCCGCAGCTCATATCGCGGCTGCTGTGATCTCTGCAATTAGAATTGCTCCTGTCGCTTCTGAATATATTTTGCTATTGATGACATTGCTCTACTTTGTGTGGTGCGGTCATTAATATCATCTGCACGATCAGGACGCGGGGTTATGATGGTCTGAGTTTAAAGAAAGGTTACAGATTGAGAGTCACAGAGGAGGGGGCAGGGTTTTCCCAGCAGCACAGAGTGTTTCAGGAGAGAAGTTATCGAAACTCGTAGGAGGTGAAAGTGTGTTGCCTAGCATTATGGGGTGCTCTGTCCCGGGCAGTGTCTCTCTTGGGAGTGTCACGGTGGTGGCCGTTGCCCGTTTCCGTGCTCTGGGCCCTTTTGTAATGGGGTGTATGTGCAGGGGATTAGGTTAGTGTTCACACGTGACGCCACTTGCGGTGTTGCGGCTATAGATATGGAGCCGCCGCTGCATAATGCCACTACTGGGGCTGGTGTTAATGGCAGCCTGGATGGTAGACCCTCCTCAAGCAGGACCGGGCCCCAGAGGATGGGTGATGTGATGGGCGTCGGAAGAAGGAGTCCACACAAGGGTTCAGTGCAACTGGTGTACTCACTTTCTGGTGGTAACTGGTGGCCCGAGGTCGGCTGGATTCACCTCCAGGTCCCCTTCGTCCCAGTGCCAGTCTGGTTCTCTGGTACCTTCCTCCCCTGCACCAGTCTCTGGTAAGTGGGTCCCTGTGGTACAGAACACTGGGGGTCCCCGGTCTGTGGTTTGTTTTAGAGTCTCTGGTCCTGTCCCCGTATCTCCCTTTGCTACTGAGTCTTCGGATTCGTTAGGGTCAGAGAGATCCTTAATGGTCCCCTTTTCTGTGCAGATGTTAACAGGTCGGCGTGGAGCTCTTTCCTGTCCTAGGGTCCTGTACCCCGTCGGTGCATAGTTCCGGGAGTACTCCACCGGCAACCACCTCTCCTGGGTACCAGGTCACCGTTAACCCGAGTCAGGACATCGCTTCCCGTCCACCGTCACTCCTCCTCTACTCTGAACACTGACTCTGACTCCCCTCCGCAGTCCGCCCCTCCCTCCTGGGCAATTGGTGGACTGGTCTGGCTCCACCTCTAGGCGGCCATCCATTGGTCCGACCCTAGCTAAGTACCATTGTACGGGGGATTGTTGGGGAAACTGGGATTACCTGGGTTTTTGGTGTTACCAGCACTGGTCTCCCGGAGCCCTAGGGGGTAGGCCCCGCATCCTGGTGGGGATGCAGAACCTTGTAGCACCCTGATGGCTTCCGGGGCGCTACAAAAGATTGATAGGGTCCTTCACCATATTACTAATCTCGTGAGGGAAGTAACCGGCCCACCCATGTGATGCTGTACGGACAGGGGCAGACGTTATCATGTGAGGTCACAGAAGAGCAGCACAGAGTATTTCAGCACTGTGGCCCATCCAAAAATCCACACTGACAGTATCACTGCCGGCTCTCTAGTTATATTCCTGTACATAGGGGGCAGTATTATAGTAGTTATATTCTTGTATATAGGGGCAGTATTATAGTAGTTATATTCTTGTATATAGGGGCAGTATTATAGTAGTTATATTCTTGTACATAGGGCCAGTATTATAGTAGTTATATTCTTGTATATAGGGGCAGTATTATAGTAGTTATATTCTTGTATATAGGGGCAGTATTATAGTAGTTATATTCTTGTATATAGGGGCAGTATTATAGTAGTTATATTCTTGTATATAGGGGCAGTATTATAGTAGTTATATTCTTGTATATAGGGGCAGTATTATAGTAGTTATATTCTTGTATATAGGGAGCAGTATTATAGTAGTTATATTCTTGTATATAGGGGCAGTATTATAGTAGTTATATTCTTGTATATAGGGCCAGTATTATAGTAGTTATATTCCTGTATATAGGAGCAGTATTATAGTAGTTATATTCCTGTATATAGGAGCAGTATTATAGTAGTTATATTCCTGTACATAGGGGGCAGTATTATAGTAGTTATATTCTTGTATATAGGGGCAGTATTATAGTAGTTATATTCCTGTATATAGGAACAGTATTATAGTAGTTATATTCCTGTACATAGGGGGCAGTATTATAGTAGTTATATTCTTGTATATAGAGGCAGTATTATAGTAGTTATATTCTTGTACATAGGGGCAGTATTATAGTAGTTATATTCTTGTACATAGGAACAGTATTATAGTAGTTATATTCTTGTACATAGGGGGCAGTATTATAGTAGTTATATTCTTGTATATAGGGGCAGTATTATAGTAGTTATATTCCCGTATATAGGAGCAGTATTATAGTAGTTATATTCCTGTACATAGGGGGCAGTATTATAGTAGTTATATTCTTGTATATAGGGGCAGTATTATAGTAGTTATATTCTTGTACATAGGAGCAGTATTATAGTAGTTATATTCTTGTATATAGGGGCAGTATTATAGTAGTTATATTCTTGTATATAGGGGCAGTATTATAGTAGTTATATTCTTGTATATAGGGAGCAGTATTATAGTAGTTATATTCTTGTATATAGGGGCAGTATTATAGTAGTTATATTCTTGTATATAGGGCCAGTATTATAGTAGTTATATTCCTGTATATAGGAGCAGTATTATAGTAGTTATATTCCTGTATATAGGAGCAGTATTATAGTAGTTATATTCCTGTACATAGGGGGCAGTATTATAGTAGTTATATTCTTGTATATAGGGGCAGTATTATAGTAGTTATATTCCTGTATATAGGAACAGTATTATAGTAGTTATATTCCTGTACATAGGGGGCAGTATTATAGTAGTTATATTCTTGTATATAGAGGCAGTATTATAGTAGTTATATTCTTGTACATAGGGGCAGTATTATAGTAGTTATATTCTTGTACATAGGAACAGTATTATAGTAGTTATATTCTTGTACATAGGGGGCAGTATTATAGTAGTTATATTCTTGTATATAGGGGCAGTATTATAGTAGTTATATTCCCGTATATAGGAGCAGTATTATAGTAGTTATATTCCTGTACATAGGGGGCAGTATTATAGTAGTTATATTCTTGTATATAGGGGCAGTATTATAGTAGTTATATTCTTGTACATAGGGGGCAGTATTATAGTAGTTATATTCTTGTACATAGGGGGCAGTATTATAGTAGTTATATTCTTGTACATAGGAACAGTATTATAGTAGTTATATTCCTGTATATAGGAGCAGTATTATAGTAGTTATATTCCTGTACATAGGGGGCAGTATTATAGTAGTTATATTCTTGTATATAGGGGCAGTATTATAGTAGTTATATTCCTGTATATAGGAACAGTATTATAGTAGTTATATTCCTGTACATAGGGGGCAGTATTATAGTAGTTATATTCTTGTATATAGAGGCAGTATTATAGTAGTTATAGTCTTGTATATAGGGGGCAGTATTATAGTAGTTATATTCTAGTACATAGGGGCAGTATTATAGTAGTTATATTCTTGTACATAGGGGGCAGTATTATAGTAGTTATATTCTTGTACATAGAGGGCAGTATTATAGTAGTTATATTCTTGTACATAGGAGGCAGTATTATAGTAGTTATATTCTTGTATATAGGGAGCAGTATTATAGTAGTTATATTCTTGCACATAGAGGGCAGTATTATAGTAGTTATATTCTTGTACATAGGGGGCAGTATTATAGTAGTTATATTCTTGTACATAGAGGGCAGTATTATAGTAGTTATATTCTTGTACATAGGGGGCAGTATTATAGTAGTTATATTCTTGTACATAGGAGCAGTATTATAGTAGTTATATTCTTGTACATAGGGACAGTATTATAGTAGTTATATTCTTGTACATAGGGCCAGTATTATAGTAGTTATATTCTTGTACATAGGGGGCAGTATTATAGTAGTTATATTCTTGTACATAGAGAGCAGTATTATAGTAGTTATATTCTTGTACATAGGGGGCAGTATTATAGTAGTTATATTCTTGTACATAGAGCCAGTATTATAGTAGTTATATTCTTGTATATAGGGGCAGTATTATAGTAGTTATATTCTTGTATATAGGAGGCAGTATTATAGTAGTTATATTCTCGTACATAGGAGCAGTATTATAGTAGTTATATTCTTGTACATAGGGACAGTATTATAGTAGTTATATTCTTGTACATAGGGCCAGTATTATAGTAGTTATATTCTTGTACATAGGAGCAGTATTATAGTAGTTATATTCTTGTACATAGGGGCAGTATTATAGTAGTTATATTCTTGTATATAGGGAGCAGTATTATAGTAGTTATATTCTTGTACATAGGGGCAGTATTATAGTAGTTATATTCTTGTACATAGGGGCAGTATTATAGTAGTTATATTCTTGTACATAGGGGGCAGTATTATAGTAGTTATATTCTTGTATATAGGGAGCAGTATTATAGTAGTTATATTCTTGTACATAGGAGCAATATTATAGTAGTTATATTCTTGTACATAGGGGGCAGTATTATAGTATTTATATTCTTGTACATAGGGAGCAGTATTATAGTAGTTATATTCTTGTATATAGGGTGCAGTATTATAGTAGTTATATTCTTGTACATAGGGGGCAGTATTATAGTAGTTATATTCTTGTACATAGGGGCAGTATTATAGTAGTTATATTCTTGTACATAGGAGCAGTATTATAGTAGTTATATTCTTGTACATAGGGGGCAGTATTATAGTATTTATATTCTTGTACATAGGGAGCAGTATTATAGTAGTTATATTCTTGTATATAGGGTGCAGTATTATAGTAGTTATATTCTTGTACATAGGGGCAGTATTATAGTAGTTATATTCTTGGACATAGGAGCAGTATTATAGTAGTTATATTCTTGTATATAGGGGACAGTATTATAGTAGTTATATTCTTGTACATAGGGGGCAGTATTATAGTAGTTATATTCTTGTACATAGGGGCAGTATTATAGTAGTTATATTCTTGTACATAGGAGCAGTATTATAGTAGTTATATTCTTGTACATAGGGGGCAGTATTATAGTAGTTATATTCTTGTACATAGAGGCAGTATTATAGTAGTTATATTCTTGTATATAGGGAGCAGTATTATAGTAGTTATATTCTTGTACATAGGAGCAGTATTATAGTAGTTATATTCTTGTACATAGGGGGCAGTATTATAGTATTTATATTCTTGTACATAGGGAGCAGTATTATAGTAGTTATATTCTTGTATATAGGGTGCAGTATTATAGTAGTTATATTCTTGTACATAGGGGGCAGTATTATAGTAGTTATATTCTTGTACATAGGGGCAGTATTATAGTAGTTATATTCTTGTACATAGGAGCAGTATTATAGTAGTTATATTCTTGTACATAGGGGGCAGTATTATAGTAGTTATAGTCTTGTATATAGGGGGCAGTATTATAGTAGTTATATTCTTGTACATAGGGGCAGTATTATAGTAGTTATATTCTTGTACATAGGAGCAGTATTATAGTATTTATATTCTTGTACATAGGGAGCAGTATTATAGTAGTTATATTCTTGTATATAGGGTGCAGTATTATAGTAGTTATAGTCTTGTATATAGGGGGCAGTATTATAGTAGTTATATTCTTGTACATGGGGCAGTATTATAGTAGTTATATTCTTGTACATAGGAGCAGTATTATAGTAGTTATATTCTTGTACATAGGGGGCAGTATTATAGTATTTATATTCTTGTACATAGGGAGCAGTATTATAGTAGTTATATTCTTGTATATAGGGAGCAGTATTATAGTAGTTATATTCTTGTATATAGGGTGCAGTATTATAGTAGTTATAGTCTTGTATATAGGGGGCAGTATTATAGTAGTTATATTCTTGTACATAGGGGCAGTATTATAGTAGTTATATTCTTGTACATAGGAGCAGTATTATAGTAGTTATATTTTTGTACATAGGGGGCAGTATTATAGTATTTATATTCTTGTACATAGGGAGCAGTATTATAGTAGTTATATTCTTGTATATAGGAAGCAGTATTATAGTAGTTATATTCTTGTATATAGGGTACAGTATTATAGTAGTTATAGTCTTGTATATAGGGGGCAGTATTATAGTAGTTATATTCTTGTACATAGGGGGCAGTATTATAGTAGTTATATTCTTGTACATAGGGGGCAGTATTATAGTATTTATATTCTTGTACATAGGGAGCAGTATTATAGTAGTTATATTCTTGTATATAGGGTGCAGTATTATAGTAGTTATAGTCTTGTATATAGGGGGCAGTATTATAGTAGTTATATTCTAGTACATAGGGGCAGTATTATAGTAGTTATATTCTTGTACATAGGGGGCAGTATTATAGTAGTTATATTCTTGTACATAGAGGGCAGTATTATAGTAGTTATATTCTTGTACATAGGAGGCAGTATTATAGTAGTTATATTCTTGTATATAGGGAGCAGTATTATAGTAGTTATATTCTTGCACATAGAGGGCAGTATTATAGTAGTTATATTCTTGTACATAGGGGGCAGTATTATAGTAGTTATATTCTTGTACATAGAGGGCAGTATTATAGTAGTTATATTCTTGTACATAGGGGGCAGTATTATAGTAGTTATATTCTTGTACATAGGAGCAGTATTATAGTAGTTATATTCTTGTACATAGGGACAGTATTATAGTAGTTATATTCTTGTACATAGGGCCAGTATTATAGTAGTTATATTCTTGTACATAGGGGGCAGTATTATAGTAGTTATATTCTTGTACATAGAGCCAGTATTATAGTAGTTATATTCTTGTATATAGGGGCAGTATTATAGTAGTTATATTCTTGTATATAGGAGGCAGTATTATAGTAGTTATATTCTCGTACATAGGAGCAGTATTATAGTAGTTATATTCTTGTACATAGGGACAGTATTATAGTAGTTATATTCTTGTACATAGGGCCAGTATTATAGTAGTTATATTCTTGTACATAGGAGCAGTATTATAGTAGTTATATTCTTGTACATAGGGGGCAGTATTATAGTAGTTATATTCTTGTACATAGGGGGCAGTATTATAGTATTTATATTCTTGTACATAGGGAGCAGTATTATAGTAGTTATATTCTTGTATATAGGGTGCAGTATTATAGTAGTTATAGTCTTGTATATAGGGGGCAGTATTATAGTAGTTATATTCTAGTACATAGGGGCAGTATTATAGTAGTTATATTCTTGTACATAGGGGGCAGTATTATAGTAGTTATATTCTTGTACATAGGGGGCAGTATTATAGTAGTTATATTCTTGTACATAGAGGGCAGTATTATAGTAGTTATATTCTTGTACATAGGGGGCAGTATTATAGTAGTTATATTCTTGTACATAGGAGCAGTATTATAGTAGTTATATTCTTGTACATAGGGACAGTATTATAGTAGTTATATTCTTGTACATAGGGCCAGTATTATAGTAGTTATATTCTTGTACATAGGGGGCAGTATTATAGTAGTTATATTCTTGTACATAGAGCCAGTATTATAGTAGTTATATTCTTGTATATAGGGGCAGTATTATAGTAGTTATATTCTTGTATATAGGAGGCAGTATTATAGTAGTTATATTCTCGTACATAGGAGCAGTATTATAGTAGTTATATTCTTGTACATAGGGACAGTATTATAGTAGTTATATTCTTGTACATAGGGCCAGTATTATAGTAGTTATATTCTTGTACATAGGAGCAGTATTATAGTAGTTATATTCTTGTACATAGGGGCAGTATTATAGTAGTTATATTCTTGTATATAGGGAGCAGTATTATAGTAGTTATATTCTTGTACATAGGGGCAGTATTATAGTAGTTATATTCTTGTACATAGGGGCAGTATTATAGTAGTTATATTCTTGTACATAGGGGGCAGTATTATAGTAGTTATATTCTTGTATATAGGGAGCAGTATTATAGTAGTTATATTCTTGTACATAGGAGCAATATTATAGTAGTTATATTCTTGTACATAGGGGGCAGTATTATAGTATTTATATTCTTGTACATAGGGAGCAGTATTATAGTAGTTATATTCTTGTATATAGGGTGCAGTATTATAGTAGTTATATTCTTGTACATAGGGGGCAGTATTATAGTAGTTATATTCTTGTACATAGGGGCAGTATTATAGTAGTTATATTCTTGTACATAGGAGCAGTATTATAGTAGTTATATTCTTGTACATAGGGGGCAGTATTATAGTATTTATATTCTTGTACATAGGGAGCAGTATTATAGTAGTTATATTCTTGTATATAGGGTGCAGTATTATAGTAGTTATAGTCTTGTATATAGGGGGCAGTATTATAGTAGTTATATTCTTGTACATAGGGGCAGTATTATAGTAGTTATATTCTTGTACATAGGAGCAGTATTATAGTAGTTATATTCTTGTACATAGGGGGCAGTATTATAGTATTTATATTCTTGTACATAGGGAGCAGTATTATAGTAGTTATATTCTTGTATATAGGGAGCAGTATTATAGTAGTTATATTCTTGTATATAGGGTGCAGTATTATAGTAGTTATAGTCTTGTATATAGGGGGCAGTATTATAGTAGTTATATTCTTGTACATAGGGGCAGTATTATAGTAGTTATATTCTTGTACATAGGAGCAGTATTATAGTAGTTATATTCTTTTACATAGGGGGCAGTATTATAGTATTTATATTCTTGTACATAGGGAGCAGTATTATAGTATTTATATTCTTGTACATAGGGAGCAGTATTATAGTAGTTATATTCTTGTATATAGGGTGCAGTATTATAGTAGTTATATTCTTGTACATAGGGGCAGTATTATAGTAGTTATATTCTTGGACATAGGAGCAGTATTATAGTAGTTATATTCTTGTATATAGGGGCAATATTATAGTAGTTATATTCTTGTACATAGGAGCAGTATTATAGTAGTTATATTCTTGTATATAGGGGGCAGTATTATAGTAGTTATATGGGGAGATAAGGTATGCACACCAGTGACTATGGAAGGGGAATGGTGTGCATACCTTATCTCCCCATAGTGATGTTTTTTAGGTTTTTTGCACCCAGTTCAGACATAGAATGGAGTTCCAAACGTTATTCCTTAATTATAGTAGTTATATTCTTGTACATAGGAGCAGTATTATAGTAGTTATATTCTTGTACATAGGAGGCAGTATTATAGTAGTTATATTCTTGTATATAGGGGCAGTATTATAGTAGTTATATTCTTGTACATAGGGGCAGTATTGTAGTAGTTATATTCTTGTACATAGGGCCAGTATTATAGCAGTTATATTCTTGTATATAGGGGCAGTATTATAGTAGTTATATTCTTGTATATAGGGGCAATATTATAGTAGTTATATTCTTGTACATAGGAACAGTATTATAGTAGTTATATTCTTTTATATAGGAGCAGTATTATAGTAGTTATATTCTTGTACATAGGAGCAGTATTATATTAGTTATATTCTTGTACATAGGGGACAGTATTATAGTAGTTATATTCTTGTATATAGGGGCAGTATTATAATAGTTATATTCTTGTACATAGGGGACAGTATTATAGTAGTTATATTCTTGTACATAGGGGCAGTATTATAGTAGTTATATTCTTGTACATAGGGGACAGTATTATAGTAGTTATATTCCTTTACATAGGGACAGTATTATAGTAGTTATATTCTTGTACATAGGGGGCAGTATTATAGTAGTTATATTCTTGTACATAGGGACAGTATTATAGTAGTTATATTCTTGTACATAGGGGGGCAGTATTATAGTAGTTATATTCTTGTACATAGGGGACAGTATTATAGTAGTTATATTCTTGTACATAGGGACAGTATTATAGTAGTTATATTCTTGTACATAGGGGGCAGTATTATAGTAGTTATATTCTTGTACATAGGGGCAGTATTATAGTAGTTATATTCTTGTACATAGGGACAGTATTATAGTAGTTATATTCTTGTACATAGGGGGCAGTATAATAGTAGTTATATTCTTGTACATAGGGGGTAGTATTATAGTAGTTATATTCTTGTATATTGGGGCAGTATTATAGCAGTTATATTCTTGTATATAGGAGCAGTATTATAGCAGTTATATTCTTGTATATAGGGGCAGTATTATAGCAGTTATATTCTTGTACATAGGAGCAGTATTATAGTAGTTATATTCTTGTATATAGGAGCAGTATTATAGCAGTTATATTCTTGTACATAGGGGGCAGTATTATAGTAGTTATATTCTTGTACATAGGGGGTAGTATTATAGTAGTTATATTCTTGTACATAGGGACAGTATTATAGTAGTTATATTCTTGTACATAGGAACAGTATTATAGTAGTTATATTCTTGTACATAGGGGGCAGTATTATAGTAGTTATATTCTTGTACATAGGGGCAGTATTATAGTAGTTATATTCTTGTACATAGGAGCAGTATTATAGTAGTTATATTCTTGTACATAGGAGCAGTATTATAGTAGTTATATTCTTGTACATAGGAACAGTATTATAGTAGTTATATTCTTGTACATAGGAGCAGTATTATAGTAGTTATATTCTTGTACATAGGGGCAGTATTATAGTAGTTATATTCTTGTACATAGGAGCAGTATTATAGTAGTTATATTCTTGTACATAGGAGCAGTATTATAGTAGTTATATTCTTGTACATAGGGGGCAGTATTATAGTAGTTATATTCTTGTACATAGGGGCAGTATTATAGTAGTTATATTCTTGTACCTAGGGGCAGTATTATAGTAGTTATATTCCTCTACATAGGGGCAGTATTATAGTAGTTATATTCTTGTACCTAGGGGCAGTATTATAGTAGTTATATTCTTGTATATTGGGGCAGTATTATAGCAGTTATTTTCTTTTATATAGGAGCAGTATTATACTTAACCTCATACAACATGATATATTAAAGAGACAAATCCTTCAGCGTCAGATACGCGATGATAATATATGATAACACATATAACCTGATAATAGCTGCAGGGCAGCTCCTCCGTGGATACGTCACCCGGGTGTCCGTGCGGCGCTCGTCCTGGCTGTTGAGTGGACGTCGCTCCGTCTCCTCTTTCTCTGCAGATCTTCGCTCCGTTTTTCCTCGCGGTTGTCCCTCGTTTTTCTCTGCAGCTGATGGACTCGATTCCTCCACGGATGTGGCGCTATTTCATGGCGTGGCCGTATTCCTCCCATTGGATTACAAGCCTTTATCCTCTCTTTGGATTCTCACCTTCTCCTGTGGATTACAGCTCTGTGGATTATAATTCTGCTTTTTCTTTTGGATTAATTTTTTTCAATTTGTGGATTATGACGGCGATGAGGCCCCGTGGATCATGGTGGATTACAGGAGTCTGGTTATTTTTGGGGTATTTTTTTGTTTGGGAGTTTTCCGTGTTGTGGCGATCAGACGTGGACGATGTCCTATGAGGATAAAGAAGATTCGGGACGGTGGAAACTGCAGCGGACAAAGCCTCCACCCTCTATGTGCCGCCATCTTTAATCGCGGGCCGGGATCCATTGCTGGGACAGGAATCTATACGAGTGGCGTCCATGATACACCCCGATCTCCCGGCTCCCGGCATAGGGCCACGGCATAGCGTCCACTCCATTGTGTGCCACGTAATTCCTCCACTTGTGGTGACATCAGTAACTCTCCACGGAATAACCTCCACTAGTCAGGGCATGCTGGGAGTTGTAGTGTTCTATGAATACAGTGTAATAAGTATTGAACACATCACCAATTTTCTAAGTAAATGTATTCCTAAAGGTGCTATTGACATGAATTTCTCACCAGATGTCGGTAACAACCCATCCAATACACACAGGCAAAGAAACCAAACCAGGGATGTCCATGAATTGCGTAATAAGGAGAAAGGACACAAGGAAAAAGTATTGAACACATTAATGAAATATATTTAATACTTGGTACATTCTCCTTTGTTGGTGATGAGACTTCCAAACATATCCTGTATGGAGACACTAGTCCCTGCATTGCTCAGGTGGATTTTGGCCCATTCTTCCACACACACTCCTCACATCCTGTATGGAGACACTAGTCGCCTGCATTGCTCAGGTGGATTTTGGCCCATTCTTCCACACACACTCCTCACATCCTGTATGGAGACACTAGTCGCCTGCATTGCTCAGGTGGATTTTGGCCCATTCTTCCGCACACACTCCTCACATCCTGTATGGAGACACTAGTCCCTGCATTGCTCAGGTGGATTTTGGCCCATTCTTCCACACACTCCTCACATCCTGCATGGAGACACTAGTCCCTGCATTGCTCAGGTGGATTTTGGCCCATTCTTCCGCACACACTCCTCACATCCTGTATGGAGACACTAGTCGCCTGCATTGCTCAGGTGGAGTTTGGCCCATTCTTCCGCACACACTCCTCACATCCTGTATGGAGACACTAGTCCCTGCATTGCTCAGGTGGATTTTGGCCCATTCTTCCACACACACTCCTCACATCCTGTATGGAGACACTAGTCGCCTGCATTGCTCAGGTGGATTTTGGCCCATTCTTCCACACACACTCCTCCCATCCTGTATGGAGACACTAGTCGCCTGCATTGCTCAGGTGGGTTTTGGCCCATTCTTCCACACACACTCCTCACATCCTGTATGGAGACACTAGTCCCCTGCATTGCTCAGGTGGATTTTGGCCCATTCTGCCGCACACACTCCTCACATCCTGTATGGAGACACTAGTCACCTGCATTGCTCAGGTGGATTTTGGCCCATTCTGCCGCACACACTCCTCACATCCTGTATGGAGACACTAGTCGCCTGCATTGCTCAGGTGGATTTTGGCCCATTCTTCCGCACACACACTCCTCACACCCTGTATGGAGACACTAGTCGCCTGCATTGCTCAGGTGGATTTTGGTCCATTCTTCCGCACACACTCCTCACATCTTGTATGGAAGCACTAGTCGCCTGCATTGCTTAGGTGGATTTTGGCCCATTCTTCCGCACACACTCCTCACATCCTGTATGGAGACACTAGTCACCTGCATTGCTCAGGTGGATTTTGGCCCATTCTTCCGCACACACTCCTCACATCCTGTATGGAGACACTAGTCACCTGCATTGCTCAGGTGGATTTTGGCCCATTCTTCCGCACACACTCCTCACATCCTGTATGGAGACACTAGTCCCTGCATTGCTCAGGTGGATTTTGGCCCATTCTTCCACACACTCCTCACATCCTGCATGGAGACACTAGTCCCTGCATTGCTCAGGTGGATTTTGGCCCATTCTTCCGCACACACTCCTCACATCCTGTATGGAGACACTAGTCGCCTGCATTGCTCAGGTGGATTTTGGCCCATTCTTACACACACACTCCTCACATCCTGTATGGAGACACTAGTCGCCTGCATTGCTCAGGTGGATTTTGGCCCATTCTTCCACACACACTCCTCCCATCCTGTATGGAGACACTAGTCGCCTGCATTGCTCAGGTGGGTTTTGGCCCATTCTTCCACACACACTCCTCACATCCTGTATGGAGACACTAGTCCCCTGCATTGCTCAGGTGGATTTTGGCCCATTCTGCCGCACACACTCCTCACATCCTGTATGGAGACACTAGTCACCTGCATTGCTCAGGTGGATTTTGTCCCATTCTTCCGCACACACTCCTCACATCCTGTATGGAGACACTAGTCACCTGCATTGCTCAGGTGGATTTTGGCCCATTCTTCCACACACACTCCTCACATCCTGTATGGAGACACTAGTCGCCTGCATTGCTCAGGTGGATTTTGGCCCATTCTGCCGCACACACTCCTCACATCCTGTATGGAGACACTAGTCGCCTGCATTGCTCAGGTGGATTTTGGCCCATTCTTCCGCACACACACTCCTCACACCCTGTATGGAGACACTAGTCGCCTGCATTGCTCAGGTGGATTTTGGTCCATTCTTCCGCACACACTCCTCACATCTTGTATGGAAGCACTAGTCGCCTGCATTGCTTAGGTGGATTTTGGCCCATTCTTCCGCACACACTCCTCACATCCTGTATGGAGACACTAGTCGCCTGCATTGCTCAGGTTGATTTTGGCCCATTCTTCCGCACACACTCCTCACATCCTGTATGGAGACACTAGTCACCTGCATTGCTCAGGTGGATTTTGGCCCATTCTTCCGCACACACTCCTCACATCCTGTATGGAGACACTAGTCGCCTGCATTGCTCAGGTGGATTTTGGGCCATTCTGCCGCACACACCCCTCACATCCTGTATGGAGACACTAGTCACCTGCATTGCTCAGGTGGATTTTGTCCCATTCTTCCGCACACATTCCTCACATCCTGTATGGAGACAGTAGTCACCTGCATTGCTCAGGTGGATTTTGGCCCATTCTTCCGCACACACTCCTCACATCCTGTATGGAGACACTAGTCACCTGCATTGCTCAGGTGGATTTTGGTCTATTCTTCCGCACACACCCCTCACATCCTGTATGGAGACACTAGTCACCTGCATTGCTCAGGTGGATTTTGGCCCATTCTTCCACACACACGCCTCACATCCTGTATGGAGACACTAGTCACCTGCATTGCTCAGGTGGATTTTGGCCCATTCTTCCACACACACGCCTCACATCCTGTATGGAGACACTAGTCACCTGCATTGCTCAGGTGGATTTTGGCCCATTATTCCACACACACACTCCTCACATCCTGTATGGAGACACTAGTCGCCTGCATTGCTCAGGTGGATTTTGGCCCATTCTTCTGCACACACTCCTCACATCCTGTATGGAGACACTAGTCACCTGCATTGCTCAGGTGGATTTTGGCCCATTCTTCCACACACACTCATCACATCCTGTATGGAGACACTAGTCACCTGCATTGCTCAGGTGGATTTTGGCCCATTATTCCACACACACTCCTCACATCCTGTATGGAGACACTAGTCACCTGCATTGCTCAGGTGGATTTTGGTCCATTCCTCCGCACACACTCCTCACATCCTGTATGGAGACACTAGTCACCTGCATTGCTCAGGTGGATTTTGGCCCATTCTTCCGCACACACTCCTCACATCCTGTATGGAGACACTAGTCACCTGCATTGCTCAGGTGGATTTTGGCCCATTCTTCCGCACACACTCCTCACATCCTGTATGGAGACACTAGTCGCCTGCATTGCTCAGGTGGATATTGGCCCATTCTTCCGCACACACTCCTCACATCCTGTATGGAGACACTAGTCGCCTGCATTGCTCAGGTGGATATTGGCCCATTCTTCCGCACACACTCCTCACATCCTGTATGGAGACACTAGTCACCTGCATTGCTCAGGTGGATTTTGGCCCATTCTTCCACACACACTCCTCACATCCTGTATGGAGACACTAGTCACCTGCATTGCTCAGGTGGATTTTGGCCCATTCTTCCGCACACACTCCTCACATCCTGTATGGAGACACTAGTCACCTGCATTGCTCTGGTGGATTTTGTCCCATTCTTCTGCACACACTCCTCACATCCTGTATGGAGACACTAGTCACCTGCATTGCTCAGGTGGATTTTGGCCCATTCTTCCGCACACACTCCTCACATCCTGTATGGAGACACTAGTCACCTGCATTGCTCAGGTGGATTTTGGCCCATTCTTCCGCACACACTCCTCACATCCTGTATGGAGACACTAGTCGCCTGCATTGCTCAGGTGGATTTTAGCCATTCTTCCACACACACTCCTCGCATCCTCCAGGTCCTGGCTCCTTCTATAACCTTTGAGCTTTAGTTCCTTCCAGACATTTTCTCTAGGATTCAGCTCCGGTGATCGGCTCGGCCATTCTAGCAAATTTATTTTCTCTTTTTGGCTGTGTGTTTGGGATCATCGGCTGAAATGTCCTGTCTCATTTCATCTTCATCCTCTTGGTAGATGGCAGCAGATTTTTATCAGGAATGTCTCTGTACATTTGTCCATTCATCCTTCCTTCTATTATATGAAGTTTGCTAGTGCCATATACTGTAAAAAGGCCCCACACTATAATGGTCCCACCTCCATACTTCACTTTTGGTGTTTTGGGGGTGATTTACATTTTGGCCTCCAAACATGGTGTATTATGGCCTCCAAAGAGTTCAGTTTTGGTCTCATCTGACCTCTGTTTATTCTCCAGTATTTTATAGAGTTGTTTTAATGTTGTTCAGTAAACTTTAAATGCTCTTGAACCTGCTTTTTGTTTACCAATGGAGTCTTGTGTGGTGAGCGTGCATACAGGAGCATGCATACAGGAGCGTGCATACAGGAGCGGGCATACAGGGGCGTGCATACAGGGGCGTGCATACAGGAGCGGGCATAAAGGAGCGGGCATACAGGGGCGTGCATACAGGGGCGTGCATACAGGGGCGTGCATACAGGGGCGTGCATACAGGAGCGTGCATACAGGAGCGGGCATACAGGGGCGTGCATACAGGGGCGTGCATACAGGGGCGTGCATACAGAGGCGGGCATACAGGGGCGTGCATACAGGGGCGTGCATACAGGGGCGTGCATACAGGGGCATGCATACAGGAGCAGACATAAAGGAGCCGGCATACAGGGGCGTGCATACAGGGGCATGCATACAGGGGCGTGCATACAGGAGCGGGCATACAGGGGCGGGCATACAGGAGCGTGCATACCGGAGCGTGCATACAGGAGAGTGCATACAGGCCATGGAGAGGGAGCACATTACTTACCGAATTCCTTGTCCCTGCTGATTCCAGGTCTTTCTGTAGCTCTCCACAGGTGGTCATTGGCTCTTGGACAACTCTCTTGATAATTCTTTTCACTCCTCTGTCTGAAATCTTATGGGGAGCGCCTGCTTGTGGCCGGTTTATGGTGAAAGTATGTTCTTTCCACTTCTAGATTATGGCCCTAACAGAGCTCCGTGGCACCTTCAATAGATTACAATATCTTCTGTAACCAATGCCATCGGTCTATTTGGCAAAAATAAGATTGTGAAGGTATTGAGACAGCTCACTAGTTTTACCCATCATGAGATGTTTCTTGTGTGGCTCCTTGGTAATGAGACATCTTTTTATCGGCCATTAGTTGAACCAACTGATATTAAGAGGCAGGTTTTCTAATTACTGATAGATCTCAGCGGGTGTCAGGACTTTTCAGCGCTTTTTGCACCTATTTCTTCATGTGTCCAATACTTTTTCTCAGTGTCATTTCTCCATATTGCACATCACATAATTTATGGACATCTATGGTTTGATTTCTTTCCTGTGTGGATTGAATGGGTTGTTACTGACATCTAGTGAGAAATTCTTGTCAATAAGAGCTCTAGAAATATAAATTTAAATTCTGGTCGTGAGCGACGGTCGGGTTATGTTGGGAGTTGTAGTACCTGTATAGAGTGAATAAAAGATTTTTTTTTTGTTTTTTTTTTTTTTAGGTCCAGATATGTTCTGTTTATTTCATGGTAAGAAGTACAGCCCCGGGGAGAGCTGGCACCCGTACCTGGAGCCTCACGGGGTGGTATACTGCATCCGCTGCACGTGCTCGGAGGTAGGTCTGTCCGGGGGGCAGCAGAGGAGGGGGCTGGGATAGTACCAGATAAAGCCCCCTGTACATTAACCATGGGAGATGCCATGTGCCGTCCGCAGTTCATGCTCTTCGCTCATTTTGGGATGACAGGATCAGCTGCTGCGGAAACTCTTCACTAGACAGTTAAAATCATCACTCAGTAACTTGTAACTGTAAACCCCAAACTAGAAGATGCCAACAGATGCTCACGAGAGAGTCACTGGTGAAAACCTGGTCACCGGCCAATTACAGCGAAACCACGGCTGCAAAATCACCGACTAATACATGGGAACCATTCCATGGTCAGAAATCACCAGCCTATATCTAATACCCCTCCATCCAAAGCCCCCATCCAACAGCTAATGATCAGCAACCACTAGCTGGTGCCAATCAGATACCCATCAATCCAATATTCCCATGCAACAGATGATATCCCCCAAAAAGTGGCCGGTAAGAGATAATCCATGGCTAGAAACCACCCACCAACACCTGGTACCATCCAACCCCCGTTCAAAAGCCGATATGCTACAACCACCAGCCAATAGCTGATATCCACCAAAACATGACATTACCAACCAACCAGTAGATAGAAGCCACCAACCAGTAGCTGATAACCATGAAAATGTGATGTTACCGACTAACTGGTAGATAGACAACGACCAAGTAGTACCTGATACCCACCGAGATATGGCGTTGTTAACCAACCAGTAGATAGAAGCCACCAATCAATGGCTGATACTCACCAAAACGTGATGTTACTAACCGGTAGATAGAAGGCACCAACCAGTAGCTGATACCCACCAAAACATTGAGTTACCAACCGCTAGATAGACGGCACCATCCAGTACCTGATACCCATCAAATCATGGTGTTACCAACCAACCGGTAGATAAAAGCCACCAACCAATATCTTAATACCCACCAAAACGTGGCTTTACCAACCAACTGGTAGATAGAAGGCACCATCCAGTACCTGATACCCATCAAATCATGGTGTTACCAACCAACTGGTAGATAGAAGGCACCATCCAGACCTGATACCCATCAAATCATGGTGTTACCAACCAACTGGTAGATAGAAGGCACCATCCAGACCTGATACCCATCAAAACATGGCGTTACCAACCAACTGGTAGATAGAAGCCACCAACCAGTAACTGATACCCACCAAATGTGGCATTACCAACCAACTAGTAGATAGAAGCCACCAACTGATATCTTGATACCCACCGAAACGTGGTGTTACCAACCAACCGGTAGATAGAAGGCACCATCCAGACCTGATACCCATCAACACATGGCGTTACTTACCAACCAGTAGCTGATACCCACCAAAAATTGGCGTTATCAACCAACCGGAAGATAAAAGGCAACATGCAGTAACTGATACTCACCAAAACATGGCCTTACCAACAAAGCGGTATATAAAAGGCCCCAACCAGTACCTGATACCCAACAAAACATGGCGTTACAAACCAACCGGTAGATAGAAGCCACCAACCAGTAGCTGATAGCCACCAAAACATGACATTACCAACCTCCTTGTAGATGGGGGCTACCAATAAGTACCTGATACCCCTCAGTGAGAATTTAATAACCACCAACTAATAGCTAAAAGCCACCAGTTATCAACTGGTGCCCAACAATCAGCAACTAACAGCAGGTAGAAACCATTGAGTAACTGGTAATATCCAAGCAATAAATAGTTACTGATCATCATTGACTGGCCAGGTGCAGATACCTACCAAAGAGTAGGTGATAACCACAAGAAAGTATCCCCAAAACAGCAACCTGGAACCAAAAAAATCCAAAAAATGAGCATCTACAGCAGTAATAACCAACCAGTGGATAGAAACCACCAGTCTCGAGCTGGTGACCAAAGTCTCCAACCAAGAAGATAACCGCAACCAACTCAATGACCAACAACCAGTAACCTCCAGCTGCAACCCAGCGAGCTGAGACTGGTGACCAGTAACCCACAAGCCTTCCCGCTGTAGCCGGGGAGCACAAATCAGCAGCCGATGGCACTGCAAACACTCAGGACAAAGCAAGTATTGCAGCCCCTGACCCACCCCTTTAAAAAGTATTAGTACCCCCCTTTAAAGGTGATGGCGCCCCCTAATTACTTCTGCCCTACAAGTAATGATGCCATCTTTGCACCACCCACAAAAGTGAAGTTTATACACACAGAGCGTGGCGACACAGATGGCGCCGTGCCGTGTCGTAGGGCGCAGGGTGGTCTGCGGCCCCTTCTCCCGCACCGGATCCAGCTGCATCAGTGCAGTGCTGACGGCGAAACACGTAACAGTGGCGCTCGCTCGGATATATGGGGCGCACGGTTACACGTCCAGGGGCATCGCCCCGGATTATTCACATTTTGCCCCTGTGGCGACCCCAGTCTGTGCGCCAGAGGCCGGCAGCCATCATTCTCCAGCCATAGATACAAGCCAGAATGATGGGGGTTGTAGTCCTCTGCACCTGTGCACGGGGGGAAGGGGGTACTGATTTTGGAAGCCGTCACCCCTGAGGGGGCCGAACTGGCCTCAACTTTCTCCAATGAGTAAAATTATCATAAAAGTAATTGAATCCTTGTCATTCCCGGCAGTGACGGTGTTAACCCCCCCAGTCCTGGTAGGGGGGGCTGCGCGCACTAACACTGCCCTATTCTTTGTCTGCAGTGGAGGGTTTCGCGGCGCGGTCCCTTTACAAGCCACAACATTTTTGTTCCTAATCCCATTGAGCGCTGCTCCGGAGCGACGGCCGGCTCCAGGGACCGAACAAGGCCTCATTCATAAGCTGCAGAGCGGCGTCTCCCAACGTCACGCGTGCCGATGACACCGGAGCGGCCACCTTCCCCCGGGGGAGCGGCGGGGGACACTCCTGTACCCCCCAGACACGGCGCTGACATCACCCGCAGACACATTTATTAGGGCCGCCTCGTAATCGGGCAAACACAGCGCCATTGTCTGCACCGGCCGGGCAACGTGGCAGCGCCCAGAAGGAAAACTTCCATTCACTGGCAGCAAGCAGGACCGGAAACAATGACAGTCCTGTAACCCCGGCTCAGCTCCAGCTTGCTGTCAGTGAATGGAAATGTTTATAGAGGATGAAACCTGTGTGTTACAATTGTATCCAATCCGCACAATCCTCGAATAATCCTCTGCACTTCTTCTATCCTCCAGCAGGGCGGCAGCGTCAGCTGCTACAGAATCAAGTGTCCCGTCCTGCACTGCGTCCACACTGTCACGGACCCTCAGCAGTGCTGCCCCAAATGTGTAGGTAAGTGACCCTTCAAGGGACATCACAGCCGCCTGAACGCCCCCCAAATCCTTATTATTTAAGATCCATGATGCATGAGGTGCAGTAATGACCTTACTTGCTGTCAGTGAATGGTGACCTGGTGAAGGGCTGAGGATTTGTTACAGTTGTATCTGGTGTAGACAATCCTTCTGTCCGCTGATTGTTTGTTACAATGTATCAGTCGGAGGGGTTTCATCTACACTAGATACAATTGTAGCAATTCTATTAAGTCTGGACGGAGTTCCTATTTCTGTTCATTGACAGCAAGTAGAGGTCTTGTCCATGTCACGTGTGTAATCTCCGTGTGTGTCTGATCCCGCAGAGACGCACCCCCCCTCTGGCCTGCGGGCGGCTCCGAAGGTGTGCCAACACAACGGGACCACGTACCAGCAGGGCGAGCTGTTCACCACCCAGGAGCTGTTCCCGTCCCGACAGTCCAACCAGTGCGTGCAGTGCAGCTGCTCGGTGAGTGACCGCCGCATCCTGGGAACGAGCCCCCCGAAATCAGCACCTGCGCTGGAGGCTTCTGGAGATGAGCCCCCCCCAATCCATCCCTGGCCATAGGGACCCCGAAATCAGCACCTGCGCTGGAGGCTTCTGGAGATGAGCCCCCCCCCATTCCCGGCCATAGGGACCCCGAAATCAGCACCTGGGCTGGAGGCTTCTGGAGATGAGCCCCCCCCCCACCTCTATCCCCGGCCATGGGGACCCCGAAATCAGCACCTGGGCTGGAGGCTTCTGGAGATGAGCCCCCCCCCATTCCCGGCCATGGGGACCCTAAAATCAGCACCTGGGCTGGAGGCTTCTGGAGATGAGCCCCCCCCACCACCTCTATCCCCGGCCATGGGGACCCCGAAATCAGCACCTGGGCTGGAGGCTTCTGGAGATGAGCCCCCCCATTCCCGGCCATGGGGACCCCAAAATCAGCACCTGGGCTGGAGGCTTCTGGAGATGAGCCCCCCCACCACCTCTATCCCCGGCCATGGGGACCCCAAAATCAGCACCTGGGCTGGAGGCTTCTGGAGATGAGCCCCCCCACCACCTCTATCCCCGGCCATGGGGACCCCGAAATCAGCACCTGGGCTGGAGGCTTCTGGAGATGAGCTCCCATCCTCACCCATGGGTCTCCAAAATCAGCCCCTCAGCTTGGGGGATTCTGGAGATGTGCCCTTCTCTCCCCCGGCCATGGAGACCCCTAAATCAGCACCCGGGCTGGAGGGTTCTGGAGATGAGCCCCCCACCCCTGCTATTGGCACCCCAAATTCAGCACCCTGGATGGAGGGTTCTGGAGATGAGCCCCCCTCACCATGGGGGCTGCCAAAACAGCACCTCTCCTGCCTCCTCTGCTGTGATGGGTGGTCACATAAAAGGGGGTCCTGCTTATTGTGACCCCCTTTGAATGCTGATACCTTTTTATAGAAGGTACTTCACCTTGCTGTCAATGAATAGAAACATACCTATTAAAGGGATTGTCTATTATTAGGAAAACATGGCTGAGTTTTTTGTTTTTTTTGTCACCCCCTGCTGTGTCTGCCCCACTAAATTGAATGGAAGTGAGGTGCAATACCAGGTACAACCTATGGTCGGGGGGGGGGGGCGCTATTTCTGAAAGGAAGCAGCCATAGCTTTCTAATCCTGTACAACTGGCGGTCTACTCACAGCTGAGGGTTTGTTGCACTGCATCCAGGCTGATTCCTCCTATCTGCACCGATACATTGTAACAAACCGTCCAAACAGAATTGTCTGCCCTGGAAGCAACTGTAACAAACCCTCAGCTGTGACAAGTGTCTGCCCTGTACGGGGGTATTCAGACTCACTGACAGCAAGCAGAGGAACTATGCAGACACTTGTAGAATGATGGTTGTCTTCCTTGCTGGGAGTTGTAGTTCACAGCAGCAGTGCTCCTGAGTGTTGGAGGAGGGGGATCCTGGCAGCGCCCGTTGCTCCCGGAAAGCCTGCGCTTTACGTTGGGGGGATTTTTTTGTGGTCTTTTCTGTGATGTTGACTGTATATAGAATGAGAGGCGGTGTATCAGGTGACAGCGCTGGGTCCACACGGCTCGGCCCCCCGGGATGAGGAAGGGTCCGCAGGTCACATTACCCTCCAGCGGGTCTGCGGGGTCTCTGGTCAGAGCAAGTCCCCCATATTCAGCTTCCAGTATATTTATTGATTTCATTTCTGGCTATATTAGGACCTCTGCTTGCTGTCAGAAATGTGATCGCTCATTGCTGACTGTTAGGACCTCTGCTTGCTGTCAGTAATGTGATCGCTCATTGCTGGCTATGTTAGGACCTCTGCTTGCTGTCAGTAATGTGATCGCTCATTGCTGGCTATGTTAGGACCTCTGCTTGCTGTCAGTAATGTGATCGTTCATTGCTGGCTATGTTAGGACCTCTGCTTGCTGTCAGTAATGTGATCGCTCATTGCTGGCATTTAGAGGCTGAGATCTGACACTTTTCATAGCTCGGGGTTTGTTACAATGTATCAGTCTGGAGTCCGGGTTCATAGAGGATTCTACAGACTGGATACAATTGTAACAAACACTCCTCTGTGAGCAGTGAAAGGTTTGCAAACATTTTCTCCCTCTTATCAGCAAAGTTTCCACTCACTGACAGGAAGCAGAGATCTTGTAGAGAATTGTGCAGTATCCTAACGAGATCTCCTGTGATTCAGGACGGGCAGATTTACTGCGGCCTGGTGACCTGTCCGGAGCTGGTCTGCTCCTCCCCACTGACCGTACCGGACTCCTGCTGCCCAGTGTGCCGAGGTAAGGACACGCCGCAGCTGCTGCACAACCTCATACTACACCGCAGCTGCTGCACAACCTCACACTACACCGCAGCTGCTGCACAACCTCATACTACAGCGCAGCTGCTGCAGAACCTCATACTACACCACAGCTGCTGCACAACCTCATACTACACCACTGCTGCAGAACCTCATACTACACTGCAGCTGCAGAACCTCATACTACACCGCAGCTGCTGCACAACCTCATACTACACCACTGCTGCAGAACCTCATACTACACTGCAGCTGCAGAACCTCATACTACACCACAGCTGCTTCAGAACCTCATACTACACCGCAGCTGCTGCAGAACCTCATACTACACCGCAGCTGCTGCAGAACCTCATACTACACCGCAGCTGCTGCAGAACCTCATACTACACCACAGCTGCTGCACAACCTCATACTACACCGCAGCTGCTTCAGAACCTCATACTACACCGCAGCTGCTTCAGAACCTCATACTACACCGCAGCTGCTTCAGAACCTCATACTACACCGCAGCTGCTTCAGAACCTCATACTACACCGCAGCTGCTTCAGAACCTCATACTACACCACAGCTGCTTCAGAACCTCATACTACACCGCAGCTGCTTCAGAGCCTCATACTACACTGCAGCTGCTTCAGAGCCTCATACTACACCGCAGCTGCTTCAGAGCCTCATACTACACTGCAGCTGCTGCACAACCTCAGACTACACTGCAGCTGCTGCACAACCTCATACTACACCACTGCTGCAGAACCTCATACTACACCACTGCTGCAGAACCTCATACTACACCACTGCTGCAGAACCTCATACTACACCGCAGCTGCTTCAGAACCTCATACTACACCACAGCTGCTGCACAACCTCATACAGCGCAGCTGATGCAGAACCTCATACTACACCACAGCTGCTGCACAACCTCATACTACACCGCTGCTGCTGCAGAACTTCATACTACACCGCAGCTGCTTCAGAACCTCATACTACACCACAGCTGCTGCAGAACCTCATACTACACCACAGCTGCTGCACAACCTCATACAGCGCAGCTGCTGCAGAACCTCATACTACACCACAGCTGCTGCACAACCTCATACTACACCACAGCTGCTGCAGAACCTCATACAGCGCAGCTGCTGCAGAACTTCATACTACAACGCAGCTGCTGCAGAACCTCATACTACACCGCTGCTGCTGCAGAACCTCATACTACACCGCAGCTCCTGCTGAATCTCCTACTACACCGCTGCTGCTGCAGAACCTCATACTACACTGCAGCTCCTGCAGAACCTCCTACTACACCGCAGCTACTACACAACCTTATGGTACATCAGAGCTGCTGCAGAATCTCATACTACACACCTCAGCTGCTGTAGAACCTCATTCTACACCTCAGCTGCTGCAGAACCTTATATTACACACTGCAGATGCTGCAGAACTTTGTACTACACTCCTCAGCTTCTGCAGAACCTTATATTATACTCAGCTGCTGCAGAACCTCATACTACACACCTCAGTTGCTGAAGAATAGAAGAATATAGCACTCAGCTGCTGCAGAACCTCATAATATGCAGAGTACATTCTAGACTAAGATTTGGCAGCACGGTGCAGCTTTCACTGTGACTTGTGTTTTTCAGACGGGTCATACGATCGTTCGATGGAGGAAGAACCGCTGCAGTTAAACCGAGGTGTGGTACGTGAATTCTGCTCTATTCCTTGTATATCGTCATGCATGTTCTGACCACACATATACAGCGGGGGAAATAAGTATTGAACACGTCACCAATTTTCTAAGTAAATATAGTTCTAAAGCTGCTATTGACATGAATTTCTCACCATATGTCGGTAACAACCCATCCAATGCACACAGGCAGAGAAAGTGAACCATAGATGTTCATAAATTAGTGAAGTGTAATAATGAGAAATAACACAGTGAAAAACTACTGAACCCATGAAGAGAGGTGCAAAAATCCATTGAAAGTCCGGACACTGGCTGAAATCTGTCAGTAATTAGAAAGCAATCCTGCCACTCAGTAAAAATGATAGCTGGTTCATCTGATGCTGATAAAAAGGTGTCTCATTACCAAGGTGCCTCACAAGAAACATCTCAGGATGGGTAAAACCAGTGAGCTGTCTCACAACCTTCACAAAGTTATTGTTGCAAAACAATTGGCATTGGTTACAGAAGGATTTCTAAACTACTGAAGGCTCCAGTGAGCTCTGTTTGGGCCATAATCCAGAAGCGGAAAGATTATCATTTAACCATAGACCGGCCATGACTGGGAGCTCTCCGCAGGATTTCAGACAAGAGTGAAAAGAAATATCAGAAGAGTTGTCCAAGAGCCGAGGACTCATGTGGAGAACTAGAGAAAGACCTGGAATCAACACAGAATCATCACAGAAAACAATATGCAATGCGCTCCCCCTTCATAGCTTACATGCACGCTTCTGTATGCACGCTCCGGTATGCACGCTCCGGTATGCACGCTCCGGTATGCACGTCCCTGTATGCACGCCCCTGTATGCACGCCCCGGTATGCACGCTCCTGTATGCACGCCCCTGTATGCACGCTCCGGTATGCACGCTCCGGTATCCATGCCCCTGTATCCACGCCCCTGTATCCACGCCCCTGTATGCACGCCCCTGTATCCACGCCCCTGTATGCACGCCCCTGTATGCACGCCCCTGTATGCACGCCCCTGTATGCACGCTCCTGTATGCACGCTCCTGTATGCACGCTCCTGTACGCACGCCCCGGTATGCACGTTCCTGTATGCACGCTCCTGTATGCACGCTCCTGTATGCACGCTCCGGTATGCACGCTCCTGTATGCACGCCCCTGTATGCACGCCCCTGTATGCACGCTCCTGTATGCACGCTCCTGTATGCACGCTCCTGTATGCACGCTCCGGTATGCACGCTCCGGTATGCGCGCTCCGGTATGCCTGCTCCTGTATGCCTGCCCCTGTATGCCCGCTCCTGTATGCACGCTCCTGTATGCACGCTCCTGTATGCACGCTCCTGTATGCACGCTCCTGTATGCCCGCTCCTGTATGCACGCCCCTTTATGCATGCTCCTGTATGCCCGCCCCTGTATGCACGTTCACGATGTAAGACTCCATTGCTGATGAAAAAGCAGGTTCAAGAGTGTTTCAAGTTTGGGATCGACAACATTTAGACAAGTCTGTGAAATACTGGAGAATATAGTCTGGTCAAATGAGACCAAAACTGAACTCTTTGGAGGCCATAATACACACCAGGTTTGGAGATCAAAAGGCAAATCACCCCAAAAATACCAATGGTGTGGAGGTGGGAACATCATAGTGTGGGGCTGATTTTCAGCAGACGGCACTGGAAAACTTCATGTAATTGAAGGAAGGATGAATGGACAAATGTACTGAGACATTCCTGATAAAAATCTGCTGTCATCTACCAGGATGATGAAGATGGAACGAGGGAGGACATTTCACCGAGACAATGATCCAAACACACGTCCAAGGAAAGAAAATAAATCTGCTAGAATGGCCGAGCCGATCACCGGAGCTGAATCCAATAGAAAATGTAAAGAAGGAAGTAAAGCTCAGAGGTCATAGAAGAAGCCGGGACCTGCAGGATGTGAGGAGTGTGTGCGGAAGAATGGGCCAAAATCCACCTGAGCAATACAGGCGACTAGTGTCTCCATACGGGATGTGAGGAGTGTGTGCAGAAGAATGGGCCAAAATCCACCTGAGCAATGCAGGTGACTAGTGTCTCCATACAGGATGTGAGGAGTGTGTGCGGAAGAATGGGCCAAAATCCACCTGAGCAATGCAGGCGACAAGTGTCTCCATACAGGATGTGAGGAGTGTGTGCGGAAGAATGGGCCAAAATCCACCTGAGCAACGCAGGAGACTAGTGTCTCCATACAGGATGTGAGGAGTGTGTGCGGAAGAATGGACCAAAATCCACCTGAGCAATGCAGGCGACTAGTGTCTCCATACAGGATGTGAGGAGTGTGTGCAGAAGAATGGACCAAAATCCACCTGAGCAATGCAGGCGACTAGTGTCTCCATACAGGATGTGAGGAGTGTGTGCAGAAGAATGGACCAAAATCCACCTGAGCAATGCAGGCGACTAGTGTCTCCATACAGGATGTGAGGAGTGTGTGCAGAAGAATGGACCAAAATCCACCTGAGCAATGCAGGCGACTAGTGTCTCCATACAGGATGTGAGGAGTGTGTATGGAAGAATGGTCCAAAATCCACCTGAGCAACGCAGGAGACTAGTGTCTCCATACAGGATGTGAAGAGTGTGTGCGGAAGAATGGGCCAAAATCCACCTGAGCAACGCAGGAGACTAGTGTCTCCATACAGGATGTGAGGAGTGTGTGTGGAAGAATGGGCCAAAATCCACCTGAGCAATGCAGGCGACTAGTGTCTCCATACAGGATGTGAGGAGTGTGTGTGGAAGAATGGGCCAAATCCCACCTGAGCAATGCAGGTGACTAGTGTCTCCATACAGGATGTGAGGAGTGTGTGCGGAAGAATGGGCCAAAATCCACCTGAGCAATGCAGGCGACTAGTGTCTCCATACAGGATGTGAGGAGTGTGTGTGCGGAAGAATGGTCCAAAATCCACCTGAGCAATGCAGGTGACTAGTGTCTCCATACAGGATGTGAGGAGTGTGTGCGGAAGAATGGACCAAAATCCACCTGAGCAATGCAGGTGACTAGTGTCTCCATACAGGATGTGAGGAGTGTGTGCAGAAGAATGGACCAAAATCCACCTGAGCAATGCAGGCGACTAGTGTCTCCACACAGGATGTGAGGAGTGTGTGCGGAAGAATGGGCCAAAATCCCACCTGAGCAATGCAGGCGACTAGTGTCTCCATACAGGATGTGAGGAGTGTGTGCGGAAGAATGGGCCAAATCCACCTGAGCAATGCAGGCGACTAGTGTCTCCATACAGGATGTGAGGAGTGTGTGCGGAAGAATGGGCCAAAATCCACCTGAGCAATGCAGGCGACTAGTGTCTCCATACAGGATGTGAGGAGTGTGTGCAGAAGAATGGGGCAAAATCCACCTGAGCAATGCAGGTGACTAGTGTCTCCATACAGGATGTGAGGAGTGTGTGCGGAAGAATGGCCAAAATCCACCTGAGCAATGCAGGCGACTAGTGTCTCCATACAGGATGTGAGGAGTGTGTGCAGAAGAATGGGCCAAAATCCACCTGAGCAATGCAGGCGACTAGTGTCTCCATACAGGATGTGAGGAGTGTGTGTGCGGAAGAATGGGCCAAAATCCACCTGAGCAATGCAGGCGACTAGTTTCTCCATACAGGATGTGAGGAGTGTGTGCGGAAGAATGGGCCAAAATCCACCTGAGCAATGCAGGCGACTAGTGTCTCCATACAGGATGTGAGGAGTGTGTGAGGAAGAATGGGCCAAAATCCACCTGAGCAATGCAGACGACTAGTGTCTCCATACAGGATGTGAGGAGTGTGTGTGTGGAAGAATGGGCCAAAATCCACCTGAGCAATGCAGGCGACTAGTGTCTCCATACAGGATGTCAGGAGTGTGTGAGGAAGAATGGGCCAAAATCCACCTGAGCAATGCAGGCGACTAGTGTCTCCATACAGGATGTGAGGAGTGTGTGCGGAAGAATGGGCCAAAATCTACCTGAGCAATGCAGGTGACTAGTGTCTCCATACAGGATGTGAGGAGTGTGTGCGGAAGAATGGGCCAAAATCCACCTGAGCAATGCAAGCGACTAGTGTCTCCATACAGGATGTGAGGAGTATGTGCGGAAGAATGGGCCAAAATCCACCTGAGCAATGCAGGCGACTAGTGTCTCCATACAGGATGTGAGGAGTGTGTGCGGAAGAATGGGCCAAAATCCACCTGAGCAATGCAGGCGACTAGTGTCTCCATACAGGATGTGAGGAGTGTGTGCGGAAGAATGGGCCAAAATCCACCTGAGCAATGCAGATGACTAGTGTCTCCATACAGGATGTGAGGAGTGTGTGCGGAAGAATGGGCCAAAATCCACCTGAGCAATGCAGGCGACTAGTGTCTCCATACAGGATGTGAGGAGTGTGTGTGGAAGAATGGACAAAATCCACCTGAGCAATGCAGGCGACTAGTGTCTCCATACAGGATGTGAGGAGTGTGTGCGAAAGAATGGGCCAAAATCCACCTGAGCAATGCAGGTGACTAGTGTCTCCATACAGAATGTGAGGAGTGTGTGCAGAAGAATGGACCAAAATCCACCTGAGCAATGCAGGTGACTAGCGTCTCCATACAGAATGTGAGGAGTGTGTGCAGAAGAATGGGCCAAAATCCACCTGAGCAATGCAGGGGACTAGTGTCTCCATACAGGATGTGAGGAGTGTGTGCGGAAGAATGGCCAAAATCCACCTGAGCAATGCAGGCGACTAGTGTCTCCATACAGGATGTAAGGAGTGTGTGCGGAAGAATGGGCCAAAATCCACCTGAGCAATGCAGGCGACTAGTGTCTCCATACAGGATGTGAGGAGTGTGTGTGGAAGAATGGGCCAAAATCCACCTGAGCAATGCAGGTGACTAGTGTCTCCATACAGGATGTGAGGAGTGTGTGCGGAAGAATGGGCCAAAATCCACCTGAGCAATGCAGGCGACTAGTGTCTCCATACAGGATGTGAGGAGTGTGTGCGGAAGAATGGGCCAAAATCCACCTGAGCAATGCAGATGACTAGTGTCTCCATACAGGATGTGAGGAGTGTGTGCGGAAGAATGGGCCAAAATCCACCTGAGCAATGCAGGCGACTAGTGTCTCCATACAGGATGTGAGGAGTGTGTGGAAGAATGGGCCAAAATCCACCTGAGCAATGCAGGCGACCAGTGTCTCCATACAGGATGTGAGGAGAGTGTGCGGAAGAATGGACCAAAATCCACCTGAGCAATGCAGGTGACTAGTGTCTCCATACAGGATGTGAGGAGTGTGTGCGGAAGAATGGGCCAAAATCCACCTGAGCAATGCAGATGACTAGTGTCTCCATACAGGATGTAAGGAGTGTGTGCGGAAGAATGGCCAAAATCCACCTGAGCAATGCAGGTGACTAGTGTCTCCATACAGGATGTGAGGAGTGTGTGGAAGAATGGGCCAAAATCCACCTGAGCAATGCAGGTGACTAGTGTCTCCATACAGGATGTGAGGAGTGTGTGCGGAAGAATGGGCCAAAATCCACCTGAGCAATGCAGGTGACTAGTGTCTCCATACAGGATGTGAGGAGTGTGTGTGGAAGAATGGGCCAAAATCCACCTGAGCAATGCAGGCAACTAGTGTCTCCATACAGGATGTGAGAAGTGTGTGTGCGGAAGAATGGGCCAAAATCCACCTGAGCAATGCAGGCGACTAGTGTCTCCATACAGGATGTGAGGAGTGTGTGCGGAAGAATGGGCCAAAATCCACATGAGCAATGCAGGTGACTAGTGTCTCCATACAGGATGTGAGGAGTGTGTGTGGAAGAATGGGCCAAAATCCACCTGAGCAATGCAGGCAACTAGTGTCTCCATACAGGATGTGAGAAGTGTGTGTGCGGAAGAATGGGCCAAAATCCACCTGAGCAATGCAGGCGACTAGTGTCTCCATACAGGATGTGAGGAGTGTGTGCGGAAGAATGGGCCAAAATCCACCTGAGCAATGCAGGTGACTAGTGTCTCCATACAGGATGTGAGGAGTGTGTGTGGAAGAATGGACCAAAATCCACCTGAGCAATGCAGGTGACTAGTGTCTCCATACAGGATGTGAGGAGTGTGTGCGGAAGAATGGCCAAAATCCACCTGAGCAATGCAGGCGACTAGTGTCTCCATACAGGATGTGAGGAGTGTGTGCGGAAGAATGGGCCAAATCCACCTGAGCAATGCAGGCGACTAGTGTCTCCATACAGGATGTGAGGAGTGTGTGCGGAAGAATGGGCCAAAATCCACCTGAGCAATGCAGGCGACTAGTGTCTCCATACAGGATGTGAGGAGTGTGTGTGGAAGAATGGGCCAAAATCCACCTGAGCAATGCAGGTGACTATTGTCTCCATACAGGATGTGAGGAGTGTGTGCGGAAGAATGGACCAAAATCCACCTGAGCAATGCAGGCGACTAGTGTCTCCATACAGGATGTGAGGAGTGTGTGCGGAAGAATGGACCAAAATCCACCTGAGCAATGCAGGTGACCAGTGTCTCCATACAGGATGTGAGGAGTGTGTGCAGAAGAATGGGCCAAAATCCACCTGAGCAATGCAGGTGACTAGTGTCTCCATACAGGATGTGAGGAGTGTGTGTGGAAGAATGGGCCAAAATCCACCTGAGCAATGCAGGCGACTAGTGTCTCCATACAGGATGTGAGGAGTGTGTGCGGAAGAATGGGCCAAAATCCACCTGAGCAATGCAGGTGACTAGTGTCTCCATACAGGATGTGAGGAGTGTGTGCGGAAGAATGAGCCAAAATCCACCTGAGCAATGCAGGCGACTAGTGTCTCCATACAGGATGTGAGGAGTGTGTGCAGAAGAATGGGCCAAAATCCACCTGAGCAATGCAGGTGACTAGTGTCTCCATACAAAATTGTGAGGAGTGTGTGTGGAAGAATGGACCAAAATCCACCTGAGCAATGCAGGTGACCAGTGTCTCCATACAGGATGTGAGGAGTGTGTGCAGACGAATGGGCCAAAATCCACCTGAGCAATGCAGGTGACTAGTGTCTCCATACAGGATGTGAGGAGTGTGTGCAGAAGAATGGCCCAAAATCCACCTGAGCAATGCAGGCGACTAGTGTCTCCATACAGGATGTGAGGAGTGTGTGCGGAAGAATGGACCAAAATCCACCTGAGCAATGCAGGCGACTAGTGTCTCCACACAGGATGTGAGGAGTGTGTGCGGAAGAATGGGCCAAAATCCCACCTGAGCAATGCAGGCGACTAGTGTCTCCATACAGGATGTGAGGAGTGTGTGCGGAAGAATGGGCCAAATCCACCTGAGCAATGCAGGCGACTAGTGTCTCCATACAGGATGTGAGGAGTGTGTGCGGAAGAATGGGCCAAAATCCACCTGAGCAATGCAGGCGACTAGTGTCTCCATACAGGATGTGAGGAGTGTGTGCAGAAGAATGGGGCAAAATCCACCTGAGCAATGCAGGTGACTAGTGTCTCCATACAGGATGTGAGGAGTGTGTGCGGAAGAATGGCCAAAATCCACCTGAGCAATGCTGGTGACTAATGTCTCCATACAGGATGTGAGGAGTGTGTGCGGAAGAATGGCCAAAATCCACCTGAGCAATGCAGGCGACTAGTGTCTCCATACAGGATGTGAGGAGTGTGTGCAGAAGAATGGGCCAAAATCCACCTGAGCAATGCAGGCGACTAGTGTCTCCATACAGGATGTGAGGAGTGTGTGTGCGGAAGAATGGGCCAAAATCCACCTGAGCAATGCAGGCGACTAGTTTCTCCATACAGGATGTGAGGAGTGTGTGCGGAAGAATGGGCCAAAATCCACCTGAGCAATGCAGGCGACTAGTGTCTCCATACAGGATGTCAGGAGTGTGTGAGGAAGAATGGGCCAAAATCCACCTGAGCAATGCAGACGACTAGTGTCTCCATACAGGATGTGAGGAGTGTGTGTGGAAGAATGGGCCAAAATCCACCTGAGCAATGCAGGCGACTAGTGTCTCCATACAGGATGTCAGGAGTGTGTGAGGAAGAATGGGCCAAAATCCACCTGAGCAATGCAGGCGACTAGTGTCTCCATACAGGATGTGAGGAGTGTGTGCGGAAGAATGGACCAAAATCCACCTGAGCAATGCAGGTGACTAGTGTCGCCATACAGGAAGTGAGGAGTGTGTGCGGAAGAATGGGCCAAAATCTACCTGAGCAATGCAGGTGACTAGTGTCTCCATACAGGATGTGAGGAGTGTGTGCGGAAGAATGGGCCAAAATCCACCTGAGCAATGCAAGCGACTAGTGTCTCCATACAGGATGTGAGGAGTATGTGCGGAAGAATGGGCCAAAATCCACCTGAGCAATGCAGGCGACTAGTGTCTCCATACAGGATGTGAGGAGTGTGTGCGGAAGAATGGGCCAAAATCCACCTGAGCAATGCAGGCGACTAGTGTCTCCATACAGGATGTGAGGAGTGTGTGCGGAAGAATGGGCCAAAATCCACCTGAGCAATGCAGATGACTAGTGTCTCCATACAGGATGTGAGGAGTGTGTGCAGAAGAATGGGCCAAAATCCACCTGAGCAATGCAGGCGACTAGTGTCTCCATACAGGATGTGAGGAGTGTGTGTGGAAGAATGGACAAAATCCACCTGAGCAATGCAGGCGACTAGTGTCTCCATACAGGATGTGAGGAGTGTGTGCGAAAGAATGGGCCAAAATCCACCTGAGCAATGCAGGTGACTAGTGTCTCCATACAGAATGTGAGGAGTGTGTGCAGAAGAATGGACCAAAATCCACCTGAGCAATGCAGGTGACTAGCGTCTCCATACAGAATGTGAGGAGTGTGTGCGGAAGAATGGGCCAAAATCCACCTGAGCAATGCAGGCGACTAGTGTCTCCATACAGGATGTGAGGAGTGTGTGCGGAAGAATGGGCCAAAATCCACCTGAGCAATGCAGATGACTAGTGTCTCCATACAGGATGTGAGGAGTGTGTGCGGAAGAATGGGCCAAAATCCACCTGAGCAATGCAGGCGACTAGTGTCTCCATACAGGATGTGAGGAGTGTGTGGAAGAATGGGCCAAAATCCACCTGAGCAATGCAGGCGACCAGTGTCTCCATACAGGATGTGAGGAGAGTGTGCGGAAGAATGGACCAAAATCCACCTGAGCAATGCAGGTGACTAGTGTCTCCATACAGGATGTGAGGAGTGTGTGCGGAAGAATGGGCCAAAATCCACCTGAGCAATGCAGATGACTAGTGTCTCCATACAGGATGTAAGGAGTGTGTGCGGAAGAATGGCCAAAATCCACCTGAGCAATGCAGGTGACTAGTGTCTCCATACAGGATGTGAGGAGTGTGTGCGGAAGAATGGCCAAAATCCACCTGAGCAATGCAGGCGACTAGTGTCTCCATACAGGATGTGAGGAGTGTGTGTGGAAGAATGGGCCAAAATCCACCTGAGCAATGCAGGTGACTAGTGTCTCCATACAGGATGTGAGGAGTGTGTGCGGAAGAATGGACCAAAATCCACCTGAGCAATGCAGGGACTAGTGTCTCCATACAGGATGTGAGGAGTGTGTGGAAGAATGGGCCAAAATCCACCTGAGCAATGCAGGTGACTAGTGTCTCCATACAGGATGTGAGGAGTGTGTGTGGAAGAATGGGCCAAAATCCACCTGAGCAATGCAGGCAACTAGTGTCTCCATACAGGATGTGAGAAGTGTGTGTGCGGAAGAATGGGCCAAAATCCACCTGAGCAATGCAGGCGACTAGTGTCTCCATACAGGATGTGAGGAGTGTGTGCGGAAGAATGGGCCAAAATCCACCTGAGCAATGCAGGTGACTAGTGTCTCCATACAGGATGTGAGGAGTGTGTGTGGAAGAATGGGCCAAAATCCACCTGAGCAATGCAGGCAACTAGTGTCTCCATACAGGATGTGAGAAGTGTGTGTGCGGAAGAATGGGCCAAAATCCACCTGAGCAATGCAGGCGACTAGTGTCTCCATACAGGATGTGAGGAGTGTGTGCGGAAGAATGGGCCAAAATCCACCTGAGCAATGCAGGTGACTAGTGTCTCCATACAGGATGTGAGGAGTGTGTGTGGAAGAATGGACCAAAATCCACCTGAGCAATGCAGGTGACTAGTGTCTCCATACAGGATGTGAGGAGTGTGTGCGGAAGAATGGCCAAAATCCACCTGAGCAATGCAGGCGACTAGTGTCTCCATACAGGATGTGAGGAGTGTGTGCGGAAGAATGGGCCAAAATCCACCTGAGCAATGCAGGCGACTAGTGTCTCCATACAGGATGTGAGGAGTGTGTGTGGAAGAATGGGCCAAAATCCACCTGAGCAATGCAGGTGACTATTGTCTCCATACAGGATGTGAGGAGTGTGTGCGGAAGAATGGACCAAAATCCACCTGAGCAATGCAGGCGACTAGTGTCTCCATACAGGATGTGAGGAGTGTGTGCGGAAGAATGGGCCAAAATCCACCTGAGCAATGCAGGTGACTAGTGTCTCCATACAGGATGTGAGGAGTGTGTGCGGAAGAATGGACCAAAATCCACCTGAGCAATGCAGGTGACCAGTGTCTCCATACAGGATGTGAGGAGTGTGTGCAGAAGAATGGGCCAAAATCCACCTGAGCAATGCAGGTGACTAGTGTCTCCATACAGGATGTGAGGAGTGTGTGTGGAAGAATGGGCCAAAATCCACCTGAGCAATGCAGGCGACTAGTGTCTCCATACAGGATGTGAGGAGTGTGTGCGGAAGAATGGGCCAAAATCCACCTGAGCAATGCAGGTGACTAGTGTCTCCATACAGGATGTGAGGAGTGTGTGCGGAAGAATGAGCCAAAATCCACCTGAGCAATGCAGGCGACTAGTGTCTCCATACAGGATGTGAGGAGTGTGTGCAGAAGAATGGGCCAAAATCCACCTGAGCAATGCAGGTGACTAGTGTCTCCATACAAAATTGTGAGGAGTGTGTGTGGAAGAATGGACCAAAATCCACCTGAGCAATGCAGGTGACCAGTGTCTCCATACAGGATGTGAGGAGTGTGTGCAGACGAATGGGCCAAAATCCACCTGAGCAATGCAGGTGACTAGTGTCTCCATACAGGATGTGAGGAGTGTGTGTGGAAGAATGGGCCAAAATCCACCTGAGCAATGCAGGCGACTAGTGTCTCCATACAGGATGTGAGGAGTGTGTGCGGAAGAATGGGCCAAAATCCACCTGAGCAATGCAGGTGACTAGTGTCTCCATACAGGATGTGAGGAGTGTGTGCGGAAGAATGAGCCAAAATCCACCTGAGCAATGCAGGCGACTAGTGTCTCCATACAGGATGTGAGGAGTGTGTGCAGAAGAATGGGCCAAAATCCACCTGAGCAATGCAGGTGACTAGTGTCTCCATACAGGATGTGAGGAGTGTGTGCGGAAGAATGGACCAAAATCCACCTGAGCAATGCAGGCGACTAGTGTCTCCATACAGGATGTGAGGAGTGTGTGCGGAAGAATGGACCAAAATCCACCTGAGCAATGCAGGTGACCAGTGTCTCCATACAGGATGTGAGGAGTGTGTGCAGAAGAATGGGCCAAAATCCACCTGAGCAATGCAGGTGACTAGTGTCTCCATACAGGATGTGAGGAGTGTGTGTGGAAGAATGGGCCAAAATCCACCTGAGCAATGCAGGCGACTAGTGTCTCCATACAGGATGTGAGGAGTGTGTGCGGAAGAATGGGCCAAAATCCACCTGAGCAATGCAGGCGACTAGTGTCTCCATACAGGATGTGAGGAGTGTGTGTGGAAGAATGGGCCAAAATCCACCTGAGCAATGCAGGTGACTATTGTCTCCATACAGGATGTGAGAAGTGTGTGCGGAAGAATGGGCCAAAATCCACCTGAGCAATGCAGGCGACTAGTGTCTCCATACAGGATGTGAGGAGTGTGTGTGGAAGAATGGGCCAAAATCCACCTGAGCAATGCAGGCGACTAGTGTCTCCATACAGGATGTGAGGAGTGTGTGCGGAAGAATGGGCCAAAATCCACCTGAGCAATGCAGGTGACTAGTGTCTCCATACAGGATGTGAGGAGTGTGTGTGGAAGAATGGGCCAAAATCCACCTGAGCAATGCAGGCCACTAGTGTCTCCATACAGGATGTGAGGAGTGTGTGCGGAAGAATGGGCCAAAATCCACCTGAGCAATGCAGGTGACTAGTGTCTCCATACAGGATGTGAGGAGTGTGTGGAAGAATGGGCCAAAATCCACCTGAGCAATGCAGGTGACTAGTGTCTCCATACAGGATGTGAGGAGTGTGTGCGGAAGAATGGGCCAAAATCCACCTGAGCAATGCAGGGACTAGTGTCTCCATACAGGATGTGAGGAGTGTGTGGAAGAATGGGCCAAAATCCACCTGAGCAATGCAGGTGACTAGTGTCTCCATACAGGATGTGAGGAGTGTGTGCGGAAGAATGGCCAAAATCCACCTGAGCAATGCAGGCGACTAGTGTCTCCATACAGGATGTGAGGAGTGTGTGCGGAAGAATGGGCCAAAATCCACCTGAGCAATGCAGGCGACTAGTGTCTCCATACAGGATGTGAGGAGTGTGTGCGGAAGAATGGGCCAAAATCCACCTGAGCAATGCAGGTGACTAGTGTCTCCATACAGGATGTGAGGAGTGTGTGCGGAAGAATGGGCCAAAATCCACCTGAGCAATGCAGGCGACTAGTGTCTCCATACAGGATGTGAGGAGTGTGTGTGGAAGAATGGGCCAAAATCCACCTGAGCAATGCAGGTGACTATTGTCTCCATACAGGATGTGAGGAGTGTGTGCGGAAGAATGGACCAAAATCCACATGAGCAATGCAGGCGACTAGTGGCTCCATACAGGATGTGAGGAGTGTGTGCGGAAGAATGGACCAAAATCCACCTGAGCAATGCAGGTGACCAGTGTCTCCATACAGGATGTGAGGAGTGTGTGCGGAAGAATGGGCCAAAATCCACCTGAGCAATGCAGGTGACTAGTGTCTCCATACAGGATGTGAGGAGTGTGTGTGGAAGAATGGGCCAAAATCCACCTGAGCAATGCAGGCGACTAGTGTCTCCATACAGGATGTGAGGAGTGTGTGCGGAAGAATGAGCCAAAATCCACCTGAGCAATGCAGGCGACTAGTGTCTCCATACAGGGTGTGAGGAGTGTGTGCGGAAGAATGGGCCAAAATCCACCTGAGCAATGCAGGCGACTAGTGTCTCCATACAGGATGTGAGGAGTGTGTGCGGAAGAATGGACCAAAATCCACCTGAGCAATGCAGGCGACTAGTGTCTCCATACAGGATGTGAGGAGTGTGTGTGGAAGAATGGGCCAAAATCCACCTGAGCAATGCAGGTGACTATTGTCTCCATACAGGATGTGAGGAGTGTGTGCGGAAGAATGGACCAAAATCCACCTGAGCAATGCAGGCGACTAGTGTCTCCATACAGGATGTGAGGAGTGTGTGTGGAAGAATGGCCAAAATCCACCTGAGCAATGCAGGCGACTAGTGTCTCCATACAGGATGTGAGGAGTGTGTGCGGAAGAATGGGCCAAAATCCACCTGAGCAATGCAGGCGACTAGTGTCTCCATACAGGATGTGAGGAGTGTGTGCGGAAGAATGGGCCAAAATCCACCTGAGCAATGCAGGCGACTAGTGTCTCCATACAGGATGTGAGGAGTGTGTGCGGAAGAATGGGACAAAATCCACCTGAGCAATGCAGGCGACTAGTGTCTCCATACAGGATGTGAAGAGTGTGTGCGGAAGAATGGGCCAAAATCCACCTGAGCAATGCAGGCGACTAGTGTCTCCATACAGGATGTGAGAAGTGTGTGTGGAAGAATGGGCCAAAATCCACCTGAGCAATGCAGGTGACTATTGTCTCCATACAGGATGTGAGGAGTGTGTGCGGAAGAATGGACCAAAATCCACATGAGCAATGCAGGCGACTAGTGGCTCCATACAGGATGTGAGGAGTGTGTGCGGAAGAATGGACCAAAATCCACCTGAGCAATGCAGGCGACTAGTGTCTCCATACAGGATGTGAGGAGTGTGTGCGGAAGAATGGACCAAAATCCACCTGAGCAATGCAGGTGACCAGTGTCTCCATACAGGATGTGAGGAGTGTGTGCGGAAGAATGGGCCAAAATCCACCTGAGCAATGCAGGTGACTAGTGTCTCCATACAGGATGTGAGGAGTGTGTGTGGAAGAATGGGCCAAAATCCACCTGAGCAATGCAGGCGACTAGTGTCTCCATACAGGATGTGAGGAGTGTGTGCGGAAGAATGAGCCAAAATCCACCTGAGCAATGCAGGCGACTAGTGTCTCCATACAGGGTGTGAGGAGTGTGTGCGGAAGAATGGGCCAAAATCCACCTGAGCAATGCAGGCGACTAGTGTCTCCATACAGGATGTGAGGAGTGTGTGCGGAAGAATGGACCAAAATCCACCTGAGCAATGCAGGCGACTAGTGTCTCCATACAGGATGTGAGGAGTGTGTGTGGAAGAATGGGCCAAAATCCACCTGAGCAATGCAGGTGACTATTGTCTCCATACAGGATGTGAGGAGTGTGTGCGGAAGAATGGACCAAAATCCACCTGAGCAATGCAGGCGACTAGTGTCTCCATACAGGATGTGAGGAGTGTGTGCGGAAGAATGGACCAAAATCCACCTGAGCAATGCAGGTGACCAGTGTCTCCATACAGGATGTGAGGAGTGTGTGCAGAAGAATGGGCCAAAATCCACCTGAGCAATGCAGGTGACTAGTGTCTCCATACAGGATGTGAGGAGTGTGTGTGGAAGAATGGGCCAAAATCCACCTGAGCAATGCAGGCGACTAGTGTCTCCATACAGGATGTGAGGAGTGTGTGCGGAAGAATGGGCCAAAATCCACCTGAGCAATGCAGGCGACTAGTGTCTCCATACAGGATGTGAGGAGTGTGTGCGGAAGAATGAGCCAAAATCCACCTGAGCAATGCAGGCGACTAGTGTCTCCATACAGGATGTGAGGAGTGTGTGTGGAAGAATGGGCCAAAATCCACCTGAGCAATGCAGGTGACTATTGTCTCCATACAGGATGTGAGAAGTGTGTGCGGAAGAATGGGCCAAAATCCACCTGAGCAATGCAGGCGACTAGTGTCTCCATACAGGATGTGAGGAGTGTGTGTGGAAGAATGGGCCAAAATCCACCTGAGCAATGCAGGCGACTAGTGTCTCCATACAGGATGTGAGGAGTGTGTGCGGAAGAATGGGCCAAAATCCACCTGAGCAATGCAGGTGACTAGTGTCTCCATACAGGATGTGAGGAGTGTGTGTGGAAGAATGGGCCAAAATCCACCTGAGCAATGCAGGCCACTAGTGTCTCCATACAGGATGTGAGGAGTGTGTGCGGAAGAATGGGCCAAAATCCACCTGAGCAATGCAGGTGACTAGTGTCTCCATACAGGATGTGAGGAGTGTGTGGAAGAATGGGCCAAAATCCACCTGAGCAATGCAGGTGACTAGTGTCTCCATACAGGATGTGAGGAGTGTGTGCGGAAGAATGGGCCAAAATCCACCTGAGCAATGCAGGGACTAGTGTCTCCATACAGGATGTGAGGAGTGTGTGGAAGAATGGGCCAAAATCCACCTGAGCAATGCAGGTGACTAGTGTCTCCATACAGGATGTGAGGAGTGTGTGCGGAAGAATGGCCAAAATCCACCTGAGCAATGCAGGCGACTAGTGTCTCCATACAGGATGTGAGGAGTGTGTGCGGAAGAATGGGCCAAAATCCACCTGAGCAATGCAGGCGACTAGTGTCTCCATACAGGATGTGAGGAGTGTGTGCGGAAGAATGGGACAAAATCCACCTGAGCAATGCAGGCGACTAGTGTCTCCATACAGGATGTGAGGAGTGTGTGCGGAAGAATGGGCCAAAATCCACCTGAGCAATGCAGGCGACTAGTGTCTCCATACAGGATGTGAGGAGTGTGTGTGGAAGAATGGGCCAAAATCCACCTGAGCAATGCAGGTGACTATTGTCTCCATACAGGATGTGAGGAGTGTGTGCGGAAGAATGGACCAAAATCCACATGAGCAATGCAGGCGACTAGTGGCTCCATACAGGATGTGAGGAGTGTGTGCGGAAGAATGGACCAAAATCCACCTGAGCAATGCAGGCGACTAGTGTCTCCATACAGGATGTGAGGAGTGTGTGCGGAAGAATGGACCAAAATCCACCTGAGCAATGCAGGTGACCAGTGTCTCCATACAGGATGTGAGGAGTGTGTGCGGAAGAATGGGCCAAAATCCACCTGAGCAATGCAGGTGACTAGTGTCTCCATACAGGATGTGAGGAGTGTGTGTGGAAGAATGGGCCAAAATCCACCTGAGCAATGCAGGCGACTAGTGTCTCCATACAGGATGTGAGGAGTGTGTGCGGAAGAATGAGCCAAAATCCACCTGAGCAATGCAGGCGACTAGTGTCTCCATACAGGGTGTGAGGAGTGTGTGCGGAAGAATGGGCCAAAATCCACCTGAGCAATGCAGGCGACTAGTGTCTCCATACAGGATGTGAGGAGTGTGTGCGGAAGAATGGACCAAAATCCACCTGAGCAATGCAGGCGACTAGTGTCTCCATACAGGATGTGAGGAGTGTGTGTGGAAGAATGGGCCAAAATCCACCTGAGCAATGCAGGTGACTATTGTCTCCATACAGGATGTGAGGAGTGTGTGCGGAAGAATGGACCAAAATCCACCTGAGCAATGCAGGCGACTAGTGTCTCCATACAGGATGTGAGGAGTGTGTGTGGAAGAATGGCCAAAATCCACCTGAGCAATGCAGGTGACTAGTGTCTCCATACAGGATGTGAGGAGTGTGTGTGGAAGAATGGCCAAAATCCACCTGAGCAATGCAGGCGACTAGTGTCTCCATACAGGATGTGAGGAGTGTGTGTGGAAGAATGGGCCAAAATCCACCTGAGCAATGCAGGCGACTAGTGTCTCCATTCAAGGATGTGAGGAGTGTGTGCGGAAGAATGGGCCAAAATCCACCTGAGCAATGCAGGTGACTAGTGTCTCCATACAGGATGTGAGGAGTGTGTGTGGAAGAATGGGCCAAAATCCACCTGAACAATGCAAGCGACTAGTGTCTCCATACAGGATGTGAGGAGCGTGTGCGGAAGAATGGCCAAAATCCACCTGAGCAATGCAGGTGACTAGTGTCTCCATACAGGATGTGAGGAGTGTGTGCGGAAGAATGGGCCAAATCAACCTGAGCAATGCAGGCGACTAGTGTCTCCATACAGGATGTGAGGAGTGTGTGCGGAAGAATGGGCCAAATCAACCTGAGCAATGCAGGTGACTAGTGTCTCCATACAGGATGTGAGGAGTGTGTGCAGAAGAATGGGCCAAAATCCACCTGAGCAATGCAGGTGACTAGTGTCTCCATACAGGATGTGAGGAGTGTGTGCGGAAGAATGAGCCAAAATCCACCTGAGCAATGCAGGCGACTAGTGTCTCCATACAGGATGTGAGGAGTGTGTGCGGAAGAATGGGCCAAAATCCACCTGAGCAATGCAGGAGACTAGTGTCTCCATACAGGATGTGAGGAGTGTGTGCGGAAGAATGGACCAAAATCCACCTGAGCAATGTAGGCGACTAGTGTCTCCATACAGGATGTGAGGAGTGTGTGTGCGGAAGAATGGGCCAAAATCCACCTGAGCAATGCAGGCGACTAGTGTCTCCATACAGGATGTGAGGAGTGTGTGCGGAAGAATGGGCCAAAATCCACCTGAGCAATGCAGGTGACCAGTGTCTCCATACAGGATGTGAAGAGTGTGTGCAGAAAAATGGACCAAAATCCACCTGAGCAATGCAGGCGACTAGTGTCTCCATACAGGATGTGAGGAGTGTGTGCGGAAGAATGGGCCAAAATCCACCTGAGCAATGCAGGCGACTAGTGTCTCCATACAGGATGTGAGGAGTGTGTGCGGAAGAATGGGCCAAAATCCACCTGAGCAATGCAGGCGACTAGTGTCTCCATACAGGATGTGAGGAGTGTGTGTGGAAGAATGGGCCAAAATCCACCTGAGCAATGCAGGCGACTAGTGTCTCCATACAGGATGTGAGGAGTGTGTGCGGAAGAATGGGCCAAAATCCACCTGAGCAATGCAGGTGACTAGTGTCTCCATACAGGATGTGAGGAGTGTGTGCGGAAGAATGGGCCAAAATCCCACCTGAGCAATACATGTGACCAGTGTCTCCATACAGGATGTGAGGAGTGTGTGTGCGGAAGAATGGACCAAAATCCACCTGAGCAATGCAGGTGACTAGTGTCTCCATACAGGATGTGAGGAGTGTGTGTGCAGAAGAATGGGCCAAAATCCACCTGAGCAATGCAGGTGACTAGTGGCTCCATACAGGATGTGAGGAGTGTGTGCGGAAGAATGGGCCAAAATCCCACATGAGCAATGCAGATGACTAGGGTCTCCATACAGGATGTGAGGAGTGTGTGCGGAAGAATGGGCCAAAATCCACCTGAGCAATGCAGGCGACCAGTGTCTCCATACAGGATGTGAGGAGTGTGTGTGGAATAATGGGCCAAAATCCACCTGAGCAATGCAGGCGACTAATGTCTCCATACAGGATGTGAGGAGTGTGTGTGGAAGAATGGACCAAAATCCACCTGAGCAATGCAGGCGACTAGTGTCTCCATACAGGATGTGAGGAGTGTGTGCAGAAGAATGGGCCAAAATCCACCTGAGCAATGCAGGCGACTAGTGTCTCCATACAGGATGTGAGGAGTGTGTGCGGAAGAATGGACCAAACTCCACCTGAGCAATGCAGGTGACTAGTGTCTCCATACAGGATGTGAGGAGTGTGTGTGGAATAATGGGCCAAAATCCACCTGAGCAATGCAGGCGACTAGTGTCTCCATACAGGATGTGAGGAGTGTGTGCGGAAGAATGGGCCAAAATCCACCTGAGCAATACAGGCGACTAGTGTCTCCATACAGGATGTGAGGAGTGTGTGTGCAGAAGAATGGGCCAAAATCCACTTGAGCAATGCAGTTGACTAGTGTCTCCATACAGGATGTGAGGAGTGTGTGCGGAAGAATGGGCCAAAATCCACCTGAGCAATGCAGATGACTAGGGTCTCCATACAGGATGTGAGGAGTGTGTGCGGAAGAATGGGCCAAAATCCACCTGAGCAATGCAGGCGACCAGTGTCTCCATACAGGATGTGAGGAGTGTGTGTGGAATAATGGGCCAAAATCCACCTGAGCAATGCAGGCGACTAGTGTCTCCATACAGGATGTGAGGAGTGTGTGTGGAAGAATGGACCAAAATCCACCTGAGCAATGCAGGCGACTAGTGTCTCCATACAGGATGTGAGGAGTGTGTGCAGAAGAATGGGCCAAAATCCACCTGAGCAATGCAGGGACTAGTGTCTCCATACAGGATGTGAGGAGTGTGTGCGGAAGAATGGACCAAACTCCACCTGAGCAATGCAGGTGACTAGTGTCTCCATACAGGATGTGAGGAGTGTGTGCGGAAGAATGGGCCAAAATCCACCTGAGCAATGCAAGCGACTAGTGTCTCCATACAGGATGTGAGGAGTGTGTGCGGAAGAATGGGCCAAAATCCACCTGAGCGATGCAGGTGACTAGTGTCTCCATACAGGATGTGAGGAGTGTGTGCGGAAGAATGGGCCAAAATCCACCTGAGCAATGCAGATGACTAGGGTCTCCATACAGGATGTGAGGAGTGTGTGCGGAAGAATGGGCCAAAATCCACCTGAGCAATGCAGGCGACCAGTGTCTCCATACAGGATGTGAGGAGTGTGTGTGGAATAATGGGCCAAAATCCACCTGAGCAATGCAGGCGACTAGTATCTCCATACAGAATGTGAGGAGTGTGTACGGAAGAATGGACCAAAATCCACCTGAGCAATGCAGGCGACTAGTGTCTCCATACAGGATGTGAGGAGTGTGTGCAGAAGAATGGGCCAAAATCCACCTGAGCAATGCAGGTGACTAGTGTCTCCATACAGGATGTGAGGAGTGTGTGTGGAAGAATGGACCAAACTCCACCTGAGCAATGCAGGCGACTAGTGTCTCCATACAGGATGTGAGGACTGTGTGTGGAAGAATGAGCAAAAATCCACCTGAGCAATGCAGGTGACTAGTGTCTCCATACAGGATGTGAGGAATGTGTGCGGAAGAATGGACCAAAATCCACCTGAGCAATGCAGGTGACTAGTGTCTCCATACAGGATGTGAGGAGTGTGTGCGGAAGAATGGGACAAAATCCACCTGAGCAATGCAGGCGACTAGTGTCTCCATACAGGATGTGAGGAGTGTGTGCGGAAGAATGGACCAAAATTCACCTGAGCAATGCAGGCGACTAGTGTCTCCATACAGGATGTGAGGAGTGTGTGCAGAAGAATGGGCCAGAATCCACCTGAGCAATGCAGGCGACTAGTGTCTCCATACAGGATGTGAGGAGTGTGTGCGGAACAATGGACCAAAATCCACCTGAGCAATGCAGGTGACTAGTGTCTCCATACAGGATGTGAGGAGTGTGTGCGGAAGAATGGACCAAAATCCACCTGAGCAATGCAGGCGACTAGTGTCTCCATACAGGATGTGAGGAGTGTGTGCAGAAGAATGGGCCAGAATCCACCTGAGCAATGCAGGCGACTAGTGTCTCCATACAGGATGTGAGGAGTGTGTGCGGAACAATGGACCAAAATCCACCTGAGCAATGCAGGTGACTAGTGTCTCCATACAGGATGTGAGGAGTGTGTGCGGAACAATGGACCAAAATCCACCTTAGCAATGCAGGTGACTAGTGTCTCCATACAGGATGTGAGGAGTGTGTGCGGAAGAATGGGCCAAAATCCACCTGAGCAATGCAGGTGACTAGTGTCTCCATAAAGGATGTGAGGAGTGTGTGCGGAAGAATGGGCCAAAATCCACCTGAGCAATGCAGGGGACTAGTGTCTCCATACAGGATGTGAGGAGTGTGTGTGGAAGAATGGACCAAAATCCCACCTGAGCAATGCAGATGACTAGTGTCTCCATACAGGATGTGAGGAGTGTGTGCGGAAGAATGGGCCAAAATCCACCTGAGCAATGCAGGTGACTAGTGTCTCCATACAGGATGTGAGGAGTGTGTGCGGAAGAATGGACCAAAATCCACCTGAGCAATGCAGGTGACTAGTGTCTCCATACAGGATGTGAGGAGTGTGTGTGCGGAAGAATGGGCCAAAATCCACCTGAGCAATGCAGGCGACTAGTGTCTCCATCCAGGATGTGAGGAGTGTGTGCGGAAGAATGGGCCAAATCCACCTGAGCAATGCAGGCGACTAGTGTCTCCATACAGGATGTGAGGAGTGTGTGCGGAAGAATGGGCCAAAATCCACCTGAGCAATGCAGGCGACTAGTGTCTCCATACAGGATGTGAGGAGTGTGTGCAGAAGAATGGGGCAAAATCCACCTGAGCAATGCAGGTGACTAGTGTCTCCATACAGGATGTGAGGAGTGTGTGCGGAAGAATGGCCAAAATCCACCTGAGCAATGCAGGCGACTAGTGTCTCCATACAGGATGTGAGGAGTGTGTGCAGAAGAATGGGCCAAAATCCACCTGAGCAATGCAGGCGACTAGTGTCTCCATACAGGATGTGAGGAGTGTGTGTGCGGAAGAATGGGCCAAAATCCACCTGAGCAATGCAGGCGACTAGTTTCTCCATACAGGATGTGAGGAGTGTGTGCGGAAGAATGGGCCAAAATCCACCTGAGCAATGCAGGCGACTAGTGTCTCCATACAGGATGTGAGGAGTGTGTGAGGAAGAATGGGCCAAAATCCACCTGAGCAATGCAGACGACTAGTGTCTCCATACAGGATGTGAGGAGTGTGTGTGTGGAAGAATGGGCCAAAATCCACCTGAGCAATGCAGGCGACTAGTGTCTCCATACAGGATGTCAGGAGTGTGTGAGGAAGAATGGGCCAAAATCCACCTGAGCAATGCAGGCGACTAGTGTCTCCATACAGGATGTGAGGAGTGTGTGCGGAAGAATGGGCCAAAATCTACCTGAGCAATGCAGGTGACTAGTGTCTCCATACAGGATGTGAGGAGTGTGTGCGGAAGAATGGGCCAAAATCCACCTGAGCAATGCAAGCGACTAGTGTCTCCATACAGGATGTGAGGAGTATGTGCGGAAGAATGGGCCAAAATCCACCTGAGCAATGCAGGCGACTAGTGTCTCCATACAGGATGTGAGGAGTGTGTGCGGAAGAATGGGCCAAAATCCACCTGAGCAATGCAGGCGACTAGTGTCTCCATACAGGATGTGAGGAGTGTGTGCGGAAGAATGGGCCAAAATCCACCTGAGCAATGCAGATGACTAGTGTCTCCATACAGGATGTGAGGAGTGTGTGCGGAAGAATGGGCCAAAATCCACCTGAGCAATGCAGGCGACTAGTGTCTCCATACAGGATGTGAGGAGTGTGTGTGGAAGAATGGACAAAATCCACCTGAGCAATGCAGGCGACTAGTGTCTCCATACAGGATGTGAGGAGTGTGTGCGAAAGAATGGGCCAAAATCCACCTGAGCAATGCAGGTGACTAGTGTCTCCATACAGAATGTGAGGAGTGTGTGCAGAAGAATGGACCAAAATCCACCTGAGCAATGCAGGTGACTAGCGTCTCCATACAGAATGTGAGGAGTGTGTGCAGAAGAATGGGCCAAAATCCACCTGAGCAATGCAGGGGACTAGTGTCTCCATACAGGATGTGAGGAGTGTGTGCGGAAGAATGGCCAAAATCCACCTGAGCAATGCAGGCGACTAGTGTCTCCATACAGGATGTAAGGAGTGTGTGCGGAAGAATGGGCCAAAATCCACCTGAGCAATGCAGGCGACTAGTGTCTCCATACAGGATGTGAGGAGTGTGTGTGGAAGAATGGGCCAAAATCCACCTGAGCAATGCAGGTGACTAGTGTCTCCATACAGGATGTGAGGAGTGTGTGCGGAAGAATGGGCCAAAATCCACCTGAGCAATGCAGGCGACTAGTGTCTCCATACAGGATGTGAGGAGTGTGTGCGGAAGAATGGGCCAAAATCCACCTGAGCAATGCAGATGACTAGTGTCTCCATACAGGATGTGAGGAGTGTGTGCGGAAGAATGGGCCAAAATCCACCTGAGCAATGCAGGCGACTAGTGTCTCCATACAGGATGTGAGGAGTGTGTGGAAGAATGGGCCAAAATCCACCTGAGCAATGCAGGCGACCAGTGTCTCCATACAGGATGTGAGGAGAGTGTGCGGAAGAATGGACCAAAATCCACCTGAGCAATGCAGGTGACTAGTGTCTCCATACAGGATGTGAGGAGTGTGTGCGGAAGAATGGGCCAAAATCCACCTGAGCAATGCAGATGACTAGTGTCTCCATACAGGATGTAAGGAGTGTGTGCGGAAGAATGGCCAAAATCCACCTGAGCAATGCAGGTGACTAGTGTCTCCATACAGGATGTGAGGAGTGTGTGGAAGAATGGGCCAAAATCCACCTGAGCAATGCAGGTGACTAGTGTCTCCATACAGGATGTGAGGAGTGTGTGCGGAAGAATGGGCCAAAATCCACCTGAGCAATGCAGGTGACTAGTGTCTCCATACAGGATGTGAGGAGTGTGTGTGGAAGAATGGGCCAAAATCCACCTGAGCAATGCAGGCAACTAGTGTCTCCATACAGGATGTGAGAAGTGTGTGTGCGGAAGAATGGGCCAAAATCCACCTGAGCAATGCAGGCGACTAGTGTCTCCATACAGGATGTGAGGAGTGTGTGCGGAAGAATGGGCCAAAATCCACATGAGCAATGCAGGTGACTAGTGTCTCCATACAGGATGTGAGGAGTGTGTGTGGAAGAATGGGCCAAAATCCACCTGAGCAATGCAGGCAACTAGTGTCTCCATACAGGATGTGAGAAGTGTGTGTGCGGAAGAATGGGCCAAAATCCACCTGAGCAATGCAGGCGACTAGTGTCTCCATACAGGATGTGAGGAGTGTGTGCGGAAGAATGGGCCAAAATCCACCTGAGCAATGCAGGTGACTAGTGTCTCCATACAGGATGTGAGGAGTGTGTGTGGAAGAATGGACCAAAATCCACCTGAGCAATGCAGGTGACTAGTGTCTCCATACAGGATGTGAGGAGTGTGTGCGGAAGAATGGCCAAAATCCACCTGAGCAATGCAGGCGACTAGTGTCTCCATACAGGATGTGAGGAGTGTGTGCGGAAGAATGGGCCAAATCCACCTGAGCAATGCAGGCGACTAGTGTCTCCATACAGGATGTGAGGAGTGTGTGCGGAAGAATGGGCCAAAATCCACCTGAGCAATGCAGGCGACTAGTGTCTCCATACAGGATGTGAGGAGTGTGTGTGGAAGAATGGGCCAAAATCCACCTGAGCAATGCAGGTGACTATTGTCTCCATACAGGATGTGAGGAGTGTGTGCGGAAGAATGGACCAAAATCCACCTGAGCAATGCAGGCGACTAGTGTCTCCATACAGGATGTGAGGAGTGTGTGCGGAAGAATGGACCAAAATCCACCTGAGCAATGCAGGTGACCAGTGTCTCCATACAGGATGTGAGGAGTGTGTGCAGAAGAATGGGCCAAAATCCACCTGAGCAATGCAGGTGACTAGTGTCTCCATACAGGATGTGAGGAGTGTGTGTGGAAGAATGGGCCAAAATCCACCTGAGCAATGCAGGCGACTAGTGTCTCCATACAGGATGTGAGGAGTGTGTGCGGAAGAATGGGCCAAAATCCACCTGAGCAATGCAGGTGACTAGTGTCTCCATACAGGATGTGAGGAGTGTGTGCGGAAGAATGAGCCAAAATCCACCTGAGCAATGCAGGCGACTAGTGTCTCCATACAGGATGTGAGGAGTGTGTGCAGAAGAATGGGCCAAAATCCACCTGAGCAATGCAGGTGACTAGTGTCTCCATACAAAATTGTGAGGAGTGTGTGTGGAAGAATGGACCAAAATCCACCTGAGCAATGCAGGTGACCAGTGTCTCCATACAGGATGTGAGGAGTGTGTGCAGACGAATGGGCCAAAATCCACCTGAGCAATGCAGGTGACTAGTGTCTCCATACAGGATGTGAGGAGTGTGTGCAGAAGAATGGCCCAAAATCCACCTGAGCAATGCAGGCGACTAGTGTCTCCATACAGGATGTGAGGAGTGTGTGCGGAAGAATGGACCAAAATCCACCTGAGCAATGCAGGCGACTAGTGTCTCCACACAGGATGTGAGGAGTGTGTGCGGAAGAATGGGCCAAAATCCCACCTGAGCAATGCAGGCGACTAGTGTCTCCATACAGGATGTGAGGAGTGTGTGCGGAAGAATGGGCCAAATCCACCTGAGCAATGCAGGCGACTAGTGTCTCCATACAGGATGTGAGGAGTGTGTGCGGAAGAATGGGCCAAAATCCACCTGAGCAATGCAGGCGACTAGTGTCTCCATACAGGATGTGAGGAGTGTGTGCAGAAGAATGGGGCAAAATCCACCTGAGCAATGCAGGCGACTAGTGTCTCCATACAGGATGTGAGGAGTGTGTGCGGAAGAATGGCCAAAATCCACCTGAGCAATGCTGGTGACTAATGTCTCCATACAGGATGTGAGGAGTGTGTGCGGAAGAATGGCCAAAATCCACCTGAGCAATGCAGGCGACTAGTGTCTCCATACAGGATGTGAGGAGTGTGTGCAGAAGAATGGGCCAAAATCCACCTGAGCAATGCAGGCGACTAGTGTCTCCATACAGGATGTGAGGAGTGTGTGTGCGGAAGAATGGGCCAAAATCCACCTGAGCAATGCAGGCGACTAGTTTCTCCATACAGGATGTGAGGAGTGTGTGCGGAAGAATGGGCCAAAATCCACCTGAGCAATGCAGGCGACTAGTGTCTCCATACAGGATGTCAGGAGTGTGTGAGGAAGAATGGGCCAAAATCCACCTGAGCAATGCAGACGACTAGTGTCTCCATACAGGATGTGAGGAGTGTGTGTGGAAGAATGGGCCAAAATCCACCTGAGCAATGCAGGCGACTAGTGTCTCCATACAGGATGTCAGGAGTGTGTGAGGAAGAATGGGCCAAAATCCACCTGAGCAATGCAGGCGACTAGTGTCTCCATACAGGATGTGAGGAGTGTGTGCGGAAGAATGGACCAAAATCCACCTGAGCAATGCAGGTGACTAGTGTCGCCATACAGGAAGTGAGGAGTGTGTGCGGAAGAATGGGCCAAAATCTACCTGAGCAATGCAGGTGACTAGTGTCTCCATACAGGATGTGAGGAGTGTGTGCGGAAGAATGGGCCAAAATCCACCTGAGCAATGCAAGCGACTAGTGTCTCCATACAGGATGTGAGGAGTATGTGCGGAAGAATGGGCCAAAATCCACCTGAGCAATGCAGGCGACTAGTGTCTCCATACAGGATGTGAGGAGTGTGTGCGGAAGAATGGGCCAAAATCCACCTGAGCAATGCAGGCGACTAGTGTCTCCATACAGGATGTGAGGAGTGTGTGCGGAAGAATGGGCCAAAATCCACCTGAGCAATGCAGATGACTAGTGTCTCCATACAGGATGTGAGGAGTGTGTGCAGAAGAATGGGCCAAAATCCACCTGAGCAATGCAGGCGACTAGTGTCTCCATACAGGATGTGAGGAGTGTGTGTGGAAGAATGGACAAAATCCACCTGAGCAATGCAGGCGACTAGTGTCTCCATACAGGATGTGAGGAGTGTGTGCGAAAGAATGGGCCAAAATCCACCTGAGCAATGCAGGTGACTAGTGTCTCCATACAGAATGTGAGGAGTGTGTGCAGAAGAATGGACCAAAATCCACCTGAGCAATGCAGGTGACTAGCGTCTCCATACAGAATGTGAGGAGTGTGTGCGGAAGAATGGGCCAAAATCCACCTGAGCAATGCAGGCGACTAGTGTCTCCATACAGGATGTGAGGAGTGTGTGCGGAAGAATGGGCCAAAATCCACCTGAGCAATGCAGATGACTAGTGTCTCCATACAGGATGTGAGGAGTGTGTGCGGAAGAATGGGCCAAAATCCACCTGAGCAATGCAGGCGACTAGTGTCTCCATACAGGATGTGAGGAGTGTGTGGAAGAATGGGCCAAAATCCACCTGAGCAATGCAGGCGACCAGTGTCTCCATACAGGATGTGAGGAGAGTGTGCGGAAGAATGGACCAAAATCCACCTGAGCAATGCAGGTGACTAGTGTCTCCATACAGGATGTGAGGAGTGTGTGCGGAAGAATGGGCCAAAATCCACCTGAGCAATGCAGATGACTAGTGTCTCCATACAGGATGTAAGGAGTGTGTGCGGAAGAATGGCCAAAATCCACCTGAGCAATGCAGGTGACTAGTGTCTCCATACAGGATGTGAGGAGTGTGTGCGGAAGAATGGCCAAAATCCACCTGAGCAATGCAGGCGACTAGTGTCTCCATACAGGATGTGAGGAGTGTGTGTGGAAGAATGGGCCAAAATCCACCTGAGCAATGCAGGTGACTAGTGTCTCCATACAGGATGTGAGGAGTGTGTGCGGAAGAATGGACCAAAATCCACCTGAGCAATGCAGGGACTAGTGTCTCCATACAGGATGTGAGGAGTGTGTGGAAGAATGGGCCAAAATCCACCTGAGCAATGCAGGTGACTAGTGTCTCCATACAGGATGTGAGGAGTGTGTGTGGAAGAATGGGCCAAAATCCACCTGAGCAATGCAGGCAACTAGTGTCTCCATACAGGATGTGAGAAGTGTGTGTGCGGAAGAATGGGCCAAAATCCACCTGAGCAATGCAGGCGACTAGTGTCTCCATACAGGATGTGAGGAGTGTGTGCGGAAGAATGGGCCAAAATCCACCTGAGCAATGCAGGTGACTAGTGTCTCCATACAGGATGTGAGGAGTGTGTGTGGAAGAATGGGCCAAAATCCACCTGAGCAATGCAGGCAACTAGTGTCTCCATACAGGATGTGAGAAGTGTGTGTGCGGAAGAATGGGCCAAAATCCACCTGAGCAATGCAGGCGACTAGTGTCTCCATACAGGATGTGAGGAGTGTGTGCGGAAGAATGGGCCAAAATCCACCTGAGCAATGCAGGTGACTAGTGTCTCCATACAGGATGTGAGGAGTGTGTGTGGAAGAATGGACCAAAATCCACCTGAGCAATGCAGGTGACTAGTGTCTCCATACAGGATGTGAGGAGTGTGTGCGGAAGAATGGCCAAAATCCACCTGAGCAATGCAGGCGACTAGTGTCTCCATACAGGATGTGAGGAGTGTGTGCGGAAGAATGGGCCAAAATCCACCTGAGCAATGCAGGCGACTAGTGTCTCCATACAGGATGTGAGGAGTGTGTGTGGAAGAATGGGCCAAAATCCACCTGAGCAATGCAGGTGACTATTGTCTCCATACAGGATGTGAGGAGTGTGTGCGGAAGAATGGACCAAAATCCACCTGAGCAATGCAGGCGACTAGTGTCTCCATACAGGATGTGAGGAGTGTGTGCGGAAGAATGGGCCAAAATCCACCTGAGCAATGCAGGTGACTAGTGTCTCCATACAGGATGTGAGGAGTGTGTGCGGAAGAATGGACCAAAATCCACCTGAGCAATGCAGGTGACCAGTGTCTCCATACAGGATGTGAGGAGTGTGTGCAGAAGAATGGGCCAAAATCCACCTGAGCAATGCAGGTGACTAGTGTCTCCATACAGGATGTGAGGAGTGTGTGTGGAAGAATGGGCCAAAATCCACCTGAGCAATGCAGGCGACTAGTGTCTCCATACAGGATGTGAGGAGTGTGTGCGGAAGAATGGGCCAAAATCCACCTGAGCAATGCAGGTGACTAGTGTCTCCATACAGGATGTGAGGAGTGTGTGCGGAAGAATGAGCCAAAATCCACCTGAGCAATGCAGGCGACTAGTGTCTCCATACAGGATGTGAGGAGTGTGTGCAGAAGAATGGGCCAAAATCCACCTGAGCAATGCAGGTGACTAGTGTCTCCATACAAAATTGTGAGGAGTGTGTGTGGAAGAATGGACCAAAATCCACCTGAGCAATGCAGGTGACCAGTGTCTCCATACAGGATGTGAGGAGTGTGTGCAGACGAATGGGCCAAAATCCACCTGAGCAATGCAGGTGACTAGTGTCTCCATACAGGATGTGAGGAGTGTGTGTGGAAGAATGGGCCAAAATCCACCTGAGCAATGCAGGCGACTAGTGTCTCCATACAGGATGTGAGGAGTGTGTGCGGAAGAATGGGCCAAAATCCACCTGAGCAATGCAGGTGACTAGTGTCTCCATACAGGATGTGAGGAGTGTGTGCGGAAGAATGAGCCAAAATCCACCTGAGCAATGCAGGCGACTAGTGTCTCCATACAGGATGTGAGGAGTGTGTGCAGAAGAATGGGCCAAAATCCACCTGAGCAATGCAGGTGACTAGTGTCTCCATACAGGATGTGAGGAGTGTGTGCGGAAGAATGGACCAAAATCCACCTGAGCAATGCAGGCGACTAGTGTCTCCATACAGGATGTGAGGAGTGTGTGCGGAAGAATGGACCAAAATCCACCTGAGCAATGCAGGTGACCAGTGTCTCCATACAGGATGTGAGGAGTGTGTGCAGAAGAATGGGCCAAAATCCACCTGAGCAATGCAGGTGACTAGTGTCTCCATACAGGATGTGAGGAGTGTGTGTGGAAGAATGGGCCAAAATCCACCTGAGCAATGCAGGCGACTAGTGTCTCCATACAGGATGTGAGGAGTGTGTGCGGAAGAATGGGCCAAAATCCACCTGAGCAATGCAGGCGACTAGTGTCTCCATACAGGATGTGAGGAGTGTGTGCGGAAGAATGAGCCAAAATCCACCTGAGCAATGCAGGCGACTAGTGTCTCCATACAGGATGTGAGGAGTGTGTGTGGAAGAATGGGCCAAAATCCACCTGAGCAATGCAGGTGACTATTGTCTCCATACAGGATGTGAGAAGTGTGTGCGGAAGAATGGGCCAAAATCCACCTGAGCAATGCAGGCGACTAGTGTCTCCATACAGGATGTGAGGAGTGTGTGTGGAAGAATGGGCCAAAATCCACCTGAGCAATGCAGGCGACTAGTGTCTCCATACAGGATGTGAGGAGTGTGTGCGGAAGAATGGGCCAAAATCCACCTGAGCAATGCAGGTGACTAGTGTCTCCATACAGGATGTGAGGAGTGTGTGTGGAAGAATGGGCCAAAATCCACCTGAGCAATGCAGGCCACTAGTGTCTCCATACAGGATGTGAGGAGTGTGTGCGGAAGAATGGGCCAAAATCCACCTGAGCAATGCAGGTGACTAGTGTCTCCATACAGGATGTGAGGAGTGTGTGGAAGAATGGGCCAAAATCCACCTGAGCAATGCAGGTGACTAGTGTCTCCATACAGGATGTGAGGAGTGTGTGCGGAAGAATGGGCCAAAATCCACCTGAGCAATGCAGGGACTAGTGTCTCCATACAGGATGTGAGGAGTGTGTGGAAGAATGGGCCAAAATCCACCTGAGCAATGCAGGTGACTAGTGTCTCCATACAGGATGTGAGGAGTGTGTGCGGAAGAATGGCCAAAATCCACCTGAGCAATGCAGGCGACTAGTGTCTCCATACAGGATGTGAGGAGTGTGTGCGGAAGAATGGGCCAAAATCCACCTGAGCAATGCAGGCGACTAGTGTCTCCATACAGGATGTGAGGAGTGTGTGCGGAAGAATGGGACAAAATCCACCTGAGCAATGCAGGCGACTAGTGTCTCCATACAGGATGTGAGGAGTGTGTGCGGAAGAATGGGCCAAAATCCACCTGAGCAATGCAGGCGACTAGTGTCTCCATACAGGATGTGAGGAGTGTGTGTGGAAGAATGGGCCAAAATCCACCTGAGCAATGCAGGTGACTATTGTCTCCATACAGGATGTGAGGAGTGTGTGCGGAAGAATGGACCAAAATCCACATGAGCAATGCAGGCGACTAGTGGCTCCATACAGGATGTGAGGAGTGTGTGCGGAAGAATGGACCAAAATCCACCTGAGCAATGCAGGCGACTAGTGTCTCCATACAGGATGTGAGGAGTGTGTGCGGAAGAATGGACCAAAATCCACCTGAGCAATGCAGGTGACCAGTGTCTCCATACAGGATGTGAGGAGTGTGTGCGGAAGAATGGGCCAAAATCCACCTGAGCAATGCAGGTGACTAGTGTCTCCATACAGGATGTGAGGAGTGTGTGTGGAAGAATGGGCCAAAATCCACCTGAGCAATGCAGGCGACTAGTGTCTCCATACAGGATGTGAGGAGTGTGTGCGGAAGAATGAGCCAAAATCCACCTGAGCAATGCAGGCGACTAGTGTCTCCATACAGGGTGTGAGGAGTGTGTGCGGAAGAATGGGCCAAAATCCACCTGAGCAATGCAGGCGACTAGTGTCTCCATACAGGATGTGAGGAGTGTGTGCGGAAGAATGGACCAAAATCCACCTGAGCAATGCAGGCGACTAGTGTCTCCATACAGGATGTGAGGAGTGTGTGTGGAAGAATGGGCCAAAATCCACCTGAGCAATGCAGGTGACTATTGTCTCCATACAGGATGTGAGGAGTGTGTGCGGAAGAATGGACCAAAATCCACCTGAGCAATGCAGGCGACTAGTGTCTCCATACAGGATGTGAGGAGTGTGTGTGGAAGAATGGCCAAAATCCACCTGAGCAATGCAGGCGACTAGTGTCTCCATACAGGATGTGAGGAGTGTGTGCGGAAGAATGGGCCAAAATCCACCTGAGCAATGCAGGCGACTAGTGTCTCCATACAGGATGTGAGGAGTGTGTGCGGAAGAATGGGACAAAATCCACCTGAGCAATGCAGGCGACTAGTGTCTCCATACAGGATGTGAGGAGTGTGTGCGGAAGAATGGGCCAAAATCCACCTGAGCAATGCAGGCGACTAGTGTCTCCATACAGGATGTGAGGAGTGTGTGTGGAAGAATGGGCCAAAATCCACCTGAGCAATGCAGGTGACTATTGTCTCCATACAGGATGTGAGGAGTGTGTGCGGAAGAATGGACCAAAATCCACATGAGCAATGCAGGCGACTAGTGGCTCCATACAGGATGTGAGGAGTGTGTGCGGAAGAATGGACCAAAATCCACCTGAGCAATGCAGGCGACTAGTGTCTCCATACAGGATGTGAGGAGTGTGTGCGGAAGAATGGACCAAAATCCACCTGAGCAATGCAGGTGACCAGTGTCTCCATACAGGATGTGAGGAGTGTGTGCGGAAGAATGGGCCAAAATCCACCTGAGCAATGCAGGTGACTAGTGTCTCCATACAGGATGTGAGGAGTGTGTGCGGAAGAATGGGCCAAAATCCACCTGAGCAATGCAGTTGACTAGTGTCTCCATACAGGATGTGAGGAGTGTGTGGAAGAATGGGCCAAAATCCACCTGAGCAATGCAGGCGACTAGTGTCTCCATACAGGATGTGAGGAGTGTGTGCGGAAGAATGAGCCAAAATCCACCTGAGCAATGCAGGCGACTAGTGTCTCCATACAGGGTGTGAGGAGTGTGTGCGGAAGAATGGGCCAAAATCCACCTGAGCAATGCAGGCGACTAGTGTCTCCATACAGGATGTGAGGAGTGTGTGCGGAAGAATGGACCAAAATCCACCTGAGCAATGCAGGCGACTAGTGTCTCCATACAGGATGTGAGGAGTGTGTGTGGAAGAATGGGCCAAAATCCACCTGAGCAATGCAGGCGACTAGTGTCTCCATACAGGATGTGAGGAGTGTGTGCGGAAGAATGGACCAAAATCCACCTGAGCAATGCAGGCGACTAGTGTCTCCATACAGGATGTGAGGAGTGTGTGCGGAAGAATGGACCAAAATCCACCTGAGCAATGCAGGTGACCAGTGTCTCCATACAGGATGTGAGGAGTGTGTGCAGAAGAATGGGCCAAAATCCACCTGAGCAATGCAGGTGACTAGTGTCTCCATACAGGATGTGAGGAGTGTGTGTGGAAGAATGGGCCAAAATCCACCTGAGCAATGCAGGCGACTAGTGTCTCCATACAGGATGTGAGGAGTGTGTGCGGAAGAATGGGCCAAAATCCACCTGAGCAATGCAGGCGACTAGTGTCTCCATACAGGATGTGAGGAGTGTGTGCGGAAGAATGAGCCAAAATCCACCTGAGCAATGCAGGCGACTAGTGTCTCCATACAGGATGTGAGGAGTGTGTGTGGAAGAATGGGCCAAAATCCACCTGAGCAATGCAGGTGACTATTGTCTCCATACAGGATGTGAGAAGTGTGTGCGGAAGAATGGGCCAAAATCCACCTGAGCAATGCAGGCGACTAGTGTCTCCATACAGGATGTGAGGAGTGTGTGTGGAAGAATGGGCCAAAATCCACCTGAGCAATGCAGGCGACTAGTGTCTCCATACAGGATGTGAGGAGTGTGTGCGGAAGAATGGGCCAAAATCCACCTGAGCAATGCAGGTGACTAGTGTCTCCATACAGGATGTGAGGAGTGTGTGTGGAAGAATGGGCCAAAATCCACCTGAGCAATGCAGGCCACTAGTGTCTCCATACAGGATGTGAGGAGTGTGTGCGGAAGAATGGGCCAAAATCCACCTGAGCAATGCAGGTGACTAGTGTCTCCATACAGGATGTGAGGAGTGTGTGGAAGAATGGGCCAAAATCCACCTGAGCAATGCAGGTGACTAGTGTCTCCATACAGGATGTGAGGAGTGTGTGCGGAAGAATGGGCCAAAATCCACCTGAGCAATGCAGGGACTAGTGTCTCCATACAGGATGTGAGGAGTGTGTGGAAGAATGGGCCAAAATCCACCTGAGCAATGCAGGTGACTAGTGTCTCCATACAGGATGTGAGGAGTGTGTGCGGAAGAATGGCCAAAATCCACCTGAGCAATGCAGGCGACTAGTGTCTCCATACAGGATGTGAGGAGTGTGTGCGGAAGAATGGGCCAAAATCCACCTGAGCAATGCAGGCGACTAGTGTCTCCATACAGGATGTGAGGAGTGTGTGCGGAAGAATGGGACAAAATCCACCTGAGCAATGCAGGCGACTAGTGTCTCCATACAGGATGTGAGGAGTGTGTGCGGAAGAATGGGCCAAAATCCACCTGAGCAATGCAGGCGACTAGTGTCTCCATACAGGATGTGAGGAGTGTGTGTGGAAGAATGGGCCAAAATCCACCTGAGCAATGCAGGTGACTATTGTCTCCATACAGGATGTGAGGAGTGTGTGCGGAAGAATGGACCAAAATCCACATGAGCAATGCAGGCGACTAGTGGCTCCATACAGGATGTGAGGAGTGTGTGCGGAAGAATGGACCAAAATCCACCTGAGCAATGCAGGCGACTAGTGTCTCCATACAGGATGTGAGGAGTGTGTGCGGAAGAATGGACCAAAATCCACCTGAGCAATGCAGGTGACCAGTGTCTCCATACAGGATGTGAGGAGTGTGTGCGGAAGAATGGGCCAAAATCCACCTGAGCAATGCAGGTGACTAGTGTCTCCATACAGGATGTGAGGAGTGTGTGTGGAAGAATGGGCCAAAATCCACCTGAGCAATGCAGGCGACTAGTGTCTCCATACAGGATGTGAGGAGTGTGTGCGGAAGAATGAGCCAAAATCCACCTGAGCAATGCAGGCGACTAGTGTCTCCATACAGGGTGTGAGGAGTGTGTGCGGAAGAATGGGCCAAAATCCACCTGAGCAATGCAGGCGACTAGTGTCTCCATACAGGATGTGAGGAGTGTGTGCGGAAGAATGGACCAAAATCCACCTGAGCAATGCAGGCGACTAGTGTCTCCATACAGGATGTGAGGAGTGTGTGTGGAAGAATGGGCCAAAATCCACCTGAGCAATGCAGGTGACTATTGTCTCCATACAGGATGTGAGGAGTGTGTGCGGAAGAATGGACCAAAATCCACCTGAGCAATGCAGGCGACTAGTGTCTCCATACAGGATGTGAGGAGTGTGTGTGGAAGAATGGCCAAAATCCACCTGAGCAATGCAGGTGACTAGTGTCTCCATACAGGATGTGAGGAGTGTGTGTGGAAGAATGGCCAAAATCCACCTGAGCAATGCAGGCGACTAGTGTCTCCATACAGGATGTGAGGAGTGTGTGTGGAAGAATGGGCCAAAATCCACCTGAGCAATGCAGGCGACTAGTGTCTCCATTCAAGGATGTGAGGAGTGTGTGCGGAAGAATGGGCCAAAATCCACCTGAGCAATGCAGGTGACTAGTGTCTCCATACAGGATGTGAGGAGTGTGTGTGGAAGAATGGGCCAAAATCCACCTGAACAATGCAAGCGACTAGTGTCTCCATACAGGATGTGAGGAGCGTGTGTGGAAGAATGGCCAAAATCCACCTGAGCAATGCAGGTGACTAGTGTCTCCATACAGGATGTGAGGAGTGTGTGCGGAAGAATGGGCCAAATCAACCTGAGCAATGCAGGCGACTAGTGTCTCCATACAGGATGTGAGGAGTGTGTGCGGAAGAATGGGCCAAATCAACCTGAGCAATGCAGGTGACTAGTGTCTCCATACAGGATGTGAGGAGTGTGTGCAGAAGAATGGGCCAAAATCCACCTGAGCAATGCAGGTGACTAGTGTCTCCATACAGGATGTGAGGAGTGTGTGCGGAAGAATGAGCCAAAATCTACCTGAGCAATGCAGGCGACTAGTGTCTCCATACAGGATGTGAGGAGTGTGTGCGGAAGAATGGGCCAAAATCCACCTGAGCAATGCAGGAGACTAGTGTCTCCATACAGGATGTGAGGAGTGTGTGCGGAAGAATGGACCAAAATCCACCTGAGCAATGTAGGCGACTAGTGTCTCCATACAGGATGTGAGGAGTGTGTGTGCGGAAGAATGGGCCAAAATCCACCTGAGCAATGCAGGCGACTAGTGTCTCCATACAGGATGTGAGGAGTGTGTGCGGAAGAATGGGCCAAAATCCACCTGAGCAATGCAGGTGACCAGTGTCTCCATACAGGATGTGAAGAGTGTGTGCAGAAAAATGGACCAAAATCCACCTGAGCAATGCAGGCGACTAGTGTCTCCATACAGGATGTGAGGAGTGTGTGCGGAAGAATGGGCCAAAATCCACCTGAGCAATGCAGGCGACTAGTGTCTCCATACAGGATGTGAGGAGTGTGTGCGGAAGAATGGGCCAAAATCCACCTGAGCAATGCAGGCGACTAGTGTCTCCATACAGGATGTGAGGAGTGTGTGTGGAAGAATGGGCCAAAATCCACCTGAGCAATGCAGGCGACTAGTGTCTCCATACAGGATGTGAGGAGTGTGTGCGGAAGAATGGGCCAAAATCCACCTGAGCAATGCAGGTGACTAGTGTCTCCATACAGGATGTGAGGAGTGTGTGCGGAAGAATGGGCCAAAATCCCACCTGAGCAATACATGTGACCAGTGTCTCCATACAGGATGTGAGGAGTGTGTGTGCGGAAGAATGGACCAAAATCCACCTGAGCAATGCAGGTGACTAGTGTCTCCATACAGGATGTGAGGAGTGTGTGTGCAGAAGAATGGGCCAAAATCCACCTGAGCAATGCAGGTGACTAGTGGCTCCATACAGGATGTGAGGAGTGTGTGCGGAAGAATGGGCCAAAATCCCACATGAGCAATGCAGATGACTAGGGTCTCCATACAGGATGTGAGGAGTGTGTGCGGAAGAATGGGCCAAAATCCACCTGAGCAATGCAGGCGACCAGTGTCTCCATACAGGATGTGAGGAGTGTGTGTGGAATAATGGGCCAAAATCCACCTGAGCAATGCAGGCGACTAATGTCTCCATACAGGATGTGAGGAGTGTGTGTGGAAGAATGGACCAAAATCCACCTGAGCAATGCAGGCGACTAGTGTCTCCATACAGGATGTGAGGAGTGTGTGCAGAAGAATGGGCCAAAATCCACCTGAGCAATGCAGGCGACTAGTGTCTCCATACAGGATGTGAGGAGTGTGTGCGGAAGAATGGACCAAACTCCACCTGAGCAATGCAGGTGACTAGTGTCTCCATACAGGATGTGAGGAGTGTGTGTGGAATAATGGGCCAAAATCCACCTGAGCAATGCAGGCGACTAGTGTCTCCATACAGGATGTGAGGAGTGTGTGCGGAAGAATGGGCCAAAATCCACCTGAGCAATACAGGCGACTAGTGTCTCCATACAGGATGTGAGGAGTGTGTGTGCAGAAGAATGGGCCAAAATCCACCTGAGCAATGCAGTTGACTAGTGTCTCCATACAGGATGTGAGGAGTGTGTGCGGAAGAATGGGCCAAAATCCACCTGAGCAATGCAGATGACTAGGGTCTCCATACAGGATGTGAGGAGTGTGTGCGGAAGAATGGGCCAAAATCCACCTGAGCAATGCAGGCGACCAGTGTCTCCATACAGGATGTGAGGAGTGTGTGTGGAATAATGGGCCAAAATCCACCTGAGCAATGCAGGCGACTAGTGTCTCCATACAGGATGTGAGGAGTGTGTGTGGAAGAATGGACCAAAATCCACCTGAGCAATGCAGGCGACTAGTGTCTCCATACAGGATGTGAGGAGTGTGTGCAGAAGAATGGGCCAAAATCCACCTGAGCAATGCAGGGACTAGTGTCTCCATACAGGATGTGAGGAGTGTGTGCGGAAGAATGGACCAAACTCCACCTGAGCAATGCAGGTGACTAGTGTCTCCATACAGGATGTGAGGAGTGTGTGCGGAAGAATGGGCCAAAATCCACCTGAGCAATGCAAGCGACTAGTGTCTCCATACAGGATGTGAGGAGTGTGTGCGGAAGAATGGGCCAAAATCCACCTGAGCGATGCAGGTGACTAGTGTCTCCATACAGGATGTGAGGAGTGTGTGCGGAAGAATGGGCCAAAATCCACCTGAGCAATGCAGATGACTAGGGTCTCCATACAGGATGTGAGGAGTGTGTGCGGAAGAATGGGCCAAAATCCACCTGAGCAATGCAGGCGACCAGTGTCTCCATACAGGATGTGAGGAGTGTGTGTGGAATAATGGGCCAAAATCCACCTGAGCAATGCAGGCGACTAGTATCTCCATACAGAATGTGAGGAGTGTGTACGGAAGAATGGACCAAAATCCACCTGAGCAATGCAGGCGACTAGTGTCTCCATACAGGATGTGAGGAGTGTGTGCAGAAGAATGGGCCAAAATCCACCTGAGCAATGCAGGTGACTAGTGTCTCCATACAGGATGTGAGGAGTGTGTGTGGAAGAATGGACCAAACTCCACCTGAGCAATGCAGGCGACTAGTGTCTCCATACAGGATGTGAGGACTGTGTGTGGAAGAATGAGCAAAAATCCACCTGAGCAATGCAGGTGACTAGTGTCTCCATACAGGATGTGAGGAATGTGTGCGGAAGAATGGACCAAAATCCACCTGAGCAATGCAGGTGACTAGTGTCTCCATACAGGATGTGAGGAGTGTGTGCGGAAGAATGGGACAAAATCCACCTGAGCAATGCAGGCGACTAGTGTCTCCATACAGGATGTGAGGAGTGTGTGCGGAAGAATGGACCAAAATTCACCTGAGCAATGCAGGCGACTAGTGTCTCCATACAGGATGTGAGGAGTGTGTGCAGAAGAATGGGCCAGAATCCACCTGAGCAATGCAGGCGACTAGTGTCTCCATACAGGATGTGAGGAGTGTGTGCGGAACAATGGACCAAAATCCACCTGAGCAATGCAGGTGACTAGTGTCTCCATACAGGATGTGAGGAGTGTGTGCGGAAGAATGGACCAAAATCCACCTGAGCAATGCAGGCAACTAGTGTCTCCATACAGGATGTGAGGAGTGTGTGCAGAAGAATGGGCCAGAATCCACCTGAGCAATGCAGGCGACTAGTGTCTCCATACAGGATGTGAGGAGTGTGTGCGGAACAATGGACCAAAATCCACCTGAGCAATGCAGGTGACTAGTGTCTCCATACAGGATGTGAGGAGTGTGTGCGGAACAATGGACCAAAATCCACCTTAGCAATGCAGGTGACTAGTGTCTCCATACAGGATGTGAGGAGTGTGTGCGGAAGAATGGGCCAAAATCCACCTGAGCAATGCAGGTGACTAGTGTCTCCATAAAGGATGTGAGGAGTGTGTGCGGAAGAATGGGCCAAAATCCACCTGAGCAATGCAGGGGACTAGTGTCTCCATACAGGATGTGAGGAGTGTGTGTGGAAGAATGGACCAAAATCCCACCTGAGCAATGCAGATGACTAGTGTCTCCATACAGGATGTGAGGAGTGTGTGCGGAAGAATGGGCCAAAATCCACCTGAGCAATGCAGGTGACTAGTGTCTCCATACAGGATGTGAGGAGTGTGTGCGGAAGAATGGACCAAAATCCACCTGAGCAATGCAGGTGACTAGTGTCTCCATACAGGATGTGAGGAGTGTGTGTGCGGAAGAATGGGCCAAAATCCACCCGAGCAATGCAGGCGACTAGTGTCTCCATCCAGGATGTGAGGAGTGTGTGCGGAAGAATGGGCCAAAATCCACCTGAGCAATGCAGGCGACTAGTGTCTCCATACAGGATGTGAGGAGTGTGTGCGGAAGAATGGGCCAAATCCACCTGAGCAATGCAGGCGACTAGTGTCTCCATACAGGATGTGAGGAGTGTGTGCAGAAGAATGGGCCAAATCCACCTGAGCAATGCAGGTGACTAGTGTCTCCATACAGGATGTGAGGAGGGTGTGTGCGGAAGAATGAGCCAAAATCCACCTGAGCAATGCAGGCGACTAGTGTCTCCATACAGGAGGTGAGGAGTGTGTGCGGAAGAATAGGCCAAAATCCACCTGAGCAATGCAGGCGACTAGTGTCTCCATACAGGATGTGAGGAGTGTGTGCGGAAGAATGGGCCAAAATCCACCTGAGCAATGCAGGCGACTAGTGTCTCCATACAGGATGTGAGGAGTGTGTGCAGAAGAATGGGCCAGAATCCACCTGAGCAATGCAGGCGACTAGTGTCTCCATACAGGATGTGAGGAGTGTGTGCGGAACAATGGACCAAAATCCACCTGAGCAATGCAGGTGACACGTGTGTCCATACAGGATGTGAGGAGTGTGTGCGGAAGAATGGACCAAAATCCACCTGAGCAATGCAGGCGACTAGTGTCTCCATACAGGATGTGAGGAGTGTGTGCAGAAGAATGGGCCAGAATCCACCTGAGCAATGCAGGCGACTAGTGTCTCCATACAGGATGTGAGGAGTGTGTGCGGAACAATGGACCAAAATCCACCTGAGCAATGCAGGTGACTAGTGTCTCCATACAGGATGTGAGGAGTGTGTGCGGAACAATGGACCAAAATCCACCTTAGCAATGCAGGTGACTAGTGTCTCCATACAGGATGTGAGGAGTGTGTGCGGAAGAATGGGCCAAAATCCACCTGAGCAATGCAGGTGACTAGTGTCTCCATACAGGATGTGAGGAGTGTGTGCGGAAGAATGGGCCAAAATCCACCTGAGCAATGCAGGGGACTAGTGTCTCCATACAGGATGTGAGGAGTGTGTGTGGAAGAATGGACCAAAATCCCACCTGAGCAATGCAGATGACTAGTGTCTCCATACAGGATGTGAGGAGTGTGTGCGGAAGAATGGGCCAAAATCCACCTGAGCAATGCAGGTGACTAGTGTCTCCATACAGGATGTGAGGAGTGTGTGCGGAAGAATGGACCAAAATCCACCTGAGCAATGCAGGTGACTAGTGTCTCCATACAGGATGTGAGGAGTGTGTGTGCGGAAGAATGGGCCAAAATCCACCTGAGCAATGCAGGCGACTAGTGTCTCCATACAGGATGTGAGGAGTGTGTGCGGAAGAATGGGCCAAATCCACCTGAGCAATGCAGGCGACTATCGTCTCCATACAGGATGTGAGGAGTGTGTGCAGAAGAATGGGCCAAATCCACCTGAGCAATGCAGGTGACTAGTGTCTCCATACAGGATGTGAGGAGGGTGTGTGCGGAAGAATGAGCCAAAATCCACCTGAGCAATGCAGGCGACTAGTGTCTCCATACAGGAGGTGAGGAGTGTGTGCGGAAGAATAGGCCAAAATCCACCTGAGCAATGCAGGCGACTAGTGTCTCCATACAGGATGTGAGGAGTGTGTGCGGAAGAATGGGCCAAAATCCACCTGAGCAATGCAGGCGACTAGTGTCTCCATACAGGATGTGAGGAGTGTGTGCGGAAGAATGGGCCAAAATCTACCTGAGCAATGCAGGTGACTAGTGTCTCCATACAGGATGTGAGGAGTGTGTGCGGAAGATTGGGCCAAAATCCACCTGAGCAATGCAGGCGACTAGTGTCTCCATACAGGATGTGAGGAGTGTGTGCGGAAGAATGGACCAAAATCCACCTTAGCAATGCAGGCGACTAGTGTCTCCATACAGGATGTGAGGAGTGTGTGCGGAAGAATGGGCCAAAATCCACCTGAGCAATGCAGGCGACTAGTGTCTCCATACAGGAGGTGAGGAGTGTGTGCGGAAGAATGGGCCAAAATCCACCTGAGCAATGCAGGCGACTAGTGTCTCCATACAGGATGTGAGGAGTGTGTGCGGAAGAATGGGCAAAAATCCACCTGAGCAATGCAGGTGACTAGTGTCTCCATACAGGATGTGAGGAGTGTGTGCGGAAGAATGGACCAAAATCCACCTGAGCAATGCAGGTGACTAGTGTCTCCATACAGGATGTGAGGAGTGTGTGCGGAAGAATGGGACAAAATCCACCTGAGCAATGCAGGCGACTAGTGTCTCCATACAGGATGTGAGGAGTGTGTGCGGAAGAATGGACCAAAATTCACCTGAGCAATGCAGGCGACTAGTGTCTCCATACAGGATGTGAGGAGTGTGTGCAGAAGAATGGGCCAGAATCCACCTGAGCAATGCAGGCGACTAGTGTCTCCATACAGGATGTGAGGAGTGTGTGCGGAACAATGGACCAAAATCCACCTGAGCAATGCAGGTGACTAGTGTCTCCATACAGGATGTGAGGAGTGTGTGCGGAAGAATGGACCAAAATCCACCTGAGCAATGCAGGCGACTAGTGTCTCCATACAGGATGTGAGGAGTGTGTGCAGAAGAATGGGCCAGAATCCACCTGAGCAATGCAGGCGACTAGTGTCTCCATACAGGATGTGAGGAGTGTGTGCGGAACAATGGACCAAAATCCACCTGAGCAATGCAGGTGACTAGTGTCTCCATACAGGATGTGAGGAGTGTGTGCGGAACAATGGACCAAAATCCACCTTAGCAATGCAGGTGACTAGTGTCTCCATACAGGATGTGAGGAGTGTGTGCGGAAGAATGGGCCAAAATCCACCTGAGCAATGCAGGTGACTAGTGTCTCCATACAGGATGTGAGGAGTGTGTGCGGAAGAATGGGCCAAAATCCACCTGAGCAATGCAGGGGACTAGTGTCTCCATACAGGATGTGAGGAGTGTGTGTGGAAGAATGGACCAAAATCCCACCTGAGCAATGCAGATGACTAGTGTCTCCATACAGGATGTGAGGAGTGTGTGCGGAAGAATGGGCCAAAATCCACCTGAGCAATGCAGGTGACTAGTGTCTCCATACAGGATGTGAGGAGTGTGTGCGGAAGAATGGGACAAAATCCACCTGAGCAATGCAGGCGACTAGTGTCTCCATACAGGATGTGAGGAGTGTGTGCGGAAGAATGGACCAAAATTCACCTGAGCAATGCAGGCGACTAGTGTCTCCATACAGGATGTGAGGAGTGTGTGCAGAAGAATGGGCCAGAATCCACCTGAGCAATGCAGGCGACTAGTGTCTCCATACAGGATGTGAGGAGTGTGTGCGGAACAATGGACCAAAATCCACCTGAGCAATGCAGGTGACTAGTGTCTCCATACAGGATGTGAGGAGTGTGTGCGGAAGAATGGGCCAAAATCCACCTGAGCAATACAGGCGACTAGTGTCTCCATACAGGATGTGAGGAGTGTGTGTGCAGAAGAATGGGCCAAAATCCACCTGAGCAATGCAGTTGACTAGTGTCTCCATACAGGATGTGAGGAGTGTGTGCGGAAGAATGGGCCAAAATCCACCTGAGCAATGCAGATGACTAGGGTCTCCATACAGGATGTGAGGAGTGTGTGCGGAAGAATGGGCCAAAATCCACCTGAGCAATGCAGGCGACCAGTGTCTCCATACAGGATGTGAGGAGTGTGTGTGGAATAATGGGCCAAAATCCACCTGAGCAATGCAGGCGACTAGTGTCTCCATACAGGATGTGAGGAGTGTGTGTGGAAGAATGGACCAAAATCCACCTGAGCAATGCAGGCGACTAGTGTCTCCATACAGGATGTGAGGAGTGTGTGCAGAAGAATGGGCCAAAATCCACCTGAGCAATGCAGGCGACTAGTGTCTCCATACAGGATGTGAGGAGTGTGTGCGGAAGAATGGACCAAACTCCACCTGAGCAATGCAGGTGACTAGTGTCTCCATACAGGATGTGAGGAGTGTGTGTGGAATAATGGGCCAAAATCCACCTGAGCAATGCAGGCGACTAGTGTCTCCATACAGGATGTGAGGAGTGTGTGCGGAAGAATGGGCCAAAATCCACCTGAGCAATACAGGCGACTAGTGTCTCCATACAGGATGTGAGGAGTGTGTGTGCAGAAGAATGGGCCAAAATCCACCTGAGCAATGCAGTTGACTAGTGTCTCCATACAGGATGTGAGGAGTGTGTGCGGAAGAATGGGCCAAAATCCACCTGAGCAATGCAGATGACTAGGGTCTCCATACAGGATGTGAGGAGTGTGTGCGGAAGAATGGGCCAAAATCCACCTGAGCAATGCAGGCGACCAGTGTCTCCATACAGGATGTGAGGAGTGTGTGTGGAATAATGGGCCAAAATCCACCTGAGCAATGCAGGCGACTAGTGTCTCCATACAGGATGTGAGGAGTGTGTGTGGAAGAATGGACCAAAATCCACCTGAGCAATGCAGGCGACTAGTGTCTCCATACAGGATGTGAGGAGTGTGTGCAGAAGAATGGGCCAAAATCCACCTGAGCAATGCAGGGACTAGTGTCTCCATACAGGATGTGAGGAGTGTGTGCGGAAGAATGGACCAAACTCCACCTGAGCAATGCAGGTGACTAGTGTCTCCATACAGGATGTGAGGAGTGTGTGCGGAAGAATGGGCCAAAATCCACCTGAGCAATGCAAGCGACTAGTGTCTCCATACAGGATGTGAGGAGTGTGTGCGGAAGAATGGGCCAAAATCCACCTGAGCGATGCAGGTGACTAGTGTCTCCATACAGGATGTGAGGAGTGTGTGCGGAAGAATGGGCCAAAATCCACCTGAGCGATGCAGGTGACTAGTGTCTCCATACAGGATGTGAGGAGTGTGTGCGGAAGAATGGGCCAAAATCCACCTGAGCAATGCAGGCGACCAGTGTCTCCATACAGGATGTGAGGAGTGTGTGTGGAATAATGGGCCAAAATCCACCTGAGCAATGCAGGCGACTAGTGTCTCCATACAGAATGTGAGGAGTGTGTACGGAAGAATGGACCAAAATCCACCTGAGCAATGCAGGCGACTAGTGTCTCCATACAGGATGTGAGGAGTGTGTGCAGAAGAATGGGCCAAAATCCACCTGAGCAATGCAGGTGACTAGTGTCTCCATACAGGATGTGAGGAGTGTGTGTGGAAGAATGGACCAAACTCCACCTGAGCAATGCAGGCGACTAGTGTCTCCATACAGGATGTGAGGACTGTGTGTGGAAGAATGAGCAAAAATCCACCTGAGCAATGCAGGTGACTAGTGTCTCCATACAGGATGTGAGGAATGTGTGCGGAAGAATGGACCAAAATCCACCTGAGCAATGCAGGTGACTAGTGTCTCCATACAGGATGTGAGGAGTGTGTGCGGAAGAATGGGACAAAATCCACCTGAGCAATGCAGGCGACTAGTGTCTCCATACAGGATGTGAGGAGTGTGTGCGGAAGAATGGACCAAAATTCACCTGAGCAATGCAGGCGACTAGTGTCTCCATACAGGATGTGAGGAGTGTGTGCAGAAGAATGGGCCAGAATCCACCTGAGCAATGCAGGCGACTAGTGTCTCCATACAGGATGTGAGGAGTGTGTGCGGAACAATGGACCAAAATCCACCTGAGCAATGCAGGTGACTAGTGTCTCCATACAGGATGTGAGGAGTGTGTGCGGAAGAATGGACCAAAATCCACCTGAGCAATGCAGGCGACTAGTGTCTCCATACAGGATGTGAGGAGTGTGTGCAGAAGAATGGGCCAGAATCCACCTGAGCAATGCAGGCGACTAGTGTCTCCATACAGGATGTGAGGAGTGTGTGCGGAACAATGGACCAAAATCCACCTGAGCAATGCAGGTGACTAGTGTCTCCATACAGGATGTGAGGAGTGTGTGCGGAACAATGGACCAAAATCCACCTTAGCAATGCAGGTGACTAGTGTCTCCATACAGGATGTGAGGAGTGTGTGCGGAAGAATGGGCCAAAATCCACCTGAGCAATGCAGGTGACTAGTGTCTCCATACAGGATGTGAGGAGTGTGTGCGGAAGAATGGACCAAAATCCACCTGAGCAATGCAGGTGACTAGTGTCTCCATACAGGATGTGAGGAGTGTGTGTGCGGAAGAATGGGCCAAAATCCACCCGAGCAATGCAGGCGACTAGTGTCTCCATCCAGGATGTGAGGAGTGTGTGCGGAAGAATGGGCCAAAATCCACCTGAGCAATGCAGGCGACTAGTGTCTCCATACAGGATGTGAGGAGTGTGTGCAGAAGAATGGGCCAAATCCACCTGAGCAATGCAGGTGACTAGTGTCTCCATACAGGATGTGAGGAGGGTGTGTGCGGAAGAATGAGCCAAAATCCACCTGAGCAATGCAGGCGACTAGTGTCTCCATACAGGAGGTGAGGAGTGTGTGCGGAAGAATAGGCCAAAATCCACCTGAGCAATGCAGGCGACTAGTGTCTCCATACAGGATGTGAGGAGTGTGTGCGGAAGAATGGGCCAAAATCCACCTGAGCAATGCAGGCGACTAGTGTCTCCATACAGGATGTGAGGAGTGTGTGCAGAAGAATGGGCCAGAATCCACCTGAGCAATGCAGGCGACTAGTGTCTCCATACAGGATGTGAGGAGTGTGTGCGGAACAATGGACCAAAATCCACCTGAGCAATGCAGGTGACACGTGTGTCCATACAGGATGTGAGGAGTGTGTGCGGAAGAATGGACCAAAATCCACCTGAGCAATGCAGGCGACTAGTGTCTCCATACAGGATGTGAGGAGTGTGTGCAGAAGAATGGGCCAGAATCCACCTGAGCAATGCAGGCGACTAGTGTCTCCATACAGGATGTGAGGAGTGTGTGCGGAACAATGGACCAAAATCCACCTGAGCAATGCAGGTGACTAGTGTCTCCATACAGGATGTGAGGAGTGTGTGCGGAACAATGGACCAAAATCCACCTTAGCAATGCAGGTGACTAGTGTCTCCATACAGGATGTGAGGAGTGTGTGCGGAAGAATGGGCCAAAATCCACCTGAGCAATGCAGGTGACTAGTGTCTCCATACAGGATGTGAGGAGTGTGTGCGGAAGAATGGGCCAAAATCCACCTGAGCAATGCAGGGGACTAGTGTCTCCATACAGGATGTGAGGAGTGTGTGTGGAAGAATGGACCAAAATCCCACCTGAGCAATGCAGATGACTAGTGTCTCCATACAGGATGTGAGGAGTGTGTGCGGAAGAATGGGCCAAAATCCACCTGAGCAATGCAGGTGACTAGTGTCTCCATACAGGATGTGAGGAGTGTGTGCGGAAGAATGGACCAAAATCCACCTGAGCAATGCAGGTGACTAGTGTCTCCATACAGGATGTGAGGAGTGTGTGTGCGGAAGAATGGGCCAAAATCCACCTGAGCAATGCAGGCGACTAGTGTCTCCATACAGGATGTGAGGAGTGTGTGCGGAAGAATGGGCCAAATCCACCTGAGCAATGCAGGCGACTAGTGTCTCCATACAGGATGTGAGGAGTGTGTGCAGAAGAATGGGCCAAATCCACCTGAGCAATGCAGGTGACTAGTGTCTCCATACAGGATGTGAGGAGGGTGTGTGCGGAAGAATGAGCCAAAATCCACCTGAGCAATGCAGGCGACTAGTGTCTCCATACAGGAGGTGAGGAGTGTGTGCGGAAGAATAGGCCAAAATCCACCTGAGCAATGCAGGCGACTAGTGTCTCCATACAGGATGTGAGGAGTGTGTGCGGAAGATTGGGCCAAAATCCACCTGAGCAATGCAGGCGACTAGTGTCTCCATACAGGATGTGAGGAGTGTGTGCGGAAGAATGGACCAAAATCCACCTTAGCAATGCAGGCGACTAGTGTCTCCATACAGGATGTGAGGAGTGTGTGCGGAAGATTGGGCCAAAATCCACCTGAGCAATGCAGGCGACTAGTGTCTCCATACAGGATGTGAGGAGTGTGTGCGGAAGAATGGGCCAAAATCCACCTGAGCAATGCAGGCGACTAGTGTCTCCATACAGGAAGTGAGGAGTGTGTGCGGAAGAATGGGCCAAAATCCACCTGAGCAATGCAGGCGACTAGTGTCTCCATACAGGAGGTGAGGAGTGTGTGCGGAAGAATGGGCCAAAATCCACCTGAGCAATGCAGGCGACTAGTGTCTCCATACAGGATGTGAGGAGTGTGTGCGGAAGAATGGGCAAAAATCCACCTGAGCAATGCAGGTGACTAGTGTCTCCATACAGGATGTGAGGAGTGTGTGCGGAAGAATGGACCAAAATCCACCTGAGCAATGCAGGTGACTTGTGTCTCCATACAGGATGTGAGGAGTGTGTGCGGAAGAATGGGACAAAATCCACCTGAGCAATGCAGGCGACTAGTGTCTCCATACAGGATGTGAGGAGTGTGTGCGGAAGAATGGACCAAAATTCACCTGAGCAATGCAGGCGACTAGTGTCTCCATACAGGATGTGAGGAGTGTGTGCAGAAGAATGGGCCAGAATCCACCTGAGCAATGCAGGCGACTAGTGTCTCCATACAGGATGTGAGGAGTGTGTGCGGAACAATGGACCAAAATCCACCTGAGCAATGCAGGTGACTAGTGTCTCCATACAGGATGTGAGGAGTGTGTGCGGAAGAATGGACCAAAATCCACCTGAGCAATGCAGGCGACTAGTGTCTCCATACAGGATGTGAGGAGTGTGTGCAGAAGAATGGGCCAGAATCCACCTGAGCAATGCAGGCGACTAGTGTCTCCATACAGGATGTGAGGAGTGTGTGCGGAACAATGGACCAAAATCCACCTGAGCAATGCAGGTGACTAGTGTCTCCATACAGGATGTGAGGAGTGTGTGCGGAACAATGGACCAAAATCCACCTTAGCAATGCAGGTGACTAGTGTCTCCATACAGGATGTGAGGAGTGTGTGCGGAAGAATGGGCCAAAATCCACCTGAGCAATGCAGGTGACTAGTGTCTCCATACAGGAGGTGAGGAGTGTGTGCGGAAGAATGGGCAAAAATCCACCTGAGCAATGCAGGTGACTAGTGTCTCCATACAGGATGTGAGGAGTGTGTGCGGAAGAATGGACCAAAATCCACCTGAGCAATGCAGGTGACTTGTGTCTCCATACAGGATGTGAGGAGTGTGTGCGGAAGAATGGGACAAAATCCACCTGAGCAATGCAGGCGACTAGTGTCTCCATACAGGATGTGAGGAGTGTGTGCGGAAGAATGGACCAAAATTCACCTGAGCAATGCAGGCGACTAGTGTCTCCATACAGGATGTGAGGAGTGTGTGCAGAAGAATGGGCCAGAATCCACCTGAGCAATGCAGGCGACTAGTGTCTCCATACAGGATGTGAGGAGTGTGTGCGGAACAATGGACCAAAATCCACCTGAGCAATGCAGGTGACTAGTGTCTCCATACAGGATGTGAGGAGTGTGTGCGGAAGAATGGACCAAAATCCACCTGAGCAATGCAGGCGACTAGTGTCTCCATACAGGATGTGAGGAGTGTGTGCAGAAGAATGGGCCAGAATCCACCTGAGCAATGCAGGCGACTAGTGTCTCCATACAGGATGTGAGGAGTGTGTGCGGAACAATGGACCAAAATCCACCTGAGCAATGCAGGTGACTAGTGTCTCCATACAGGATGTGAGGAGTGTGTGCGGAACAATGGACCAAAATCCACCTTAGCAATGCAGGTGACTAGTGTCTCCATACAGGATGTGAGGAGTGTGTGCGGAAGAATGGGCCAAAATCCACCTGAGCAATGCAGGTGACTAGTGTCTCCATACAGGATGTGAGGAGTGTGTGCGGAAGAATGGGACAAAATCCACCTGAGCAATGCAGGCGACTAGTGTCTCCATACAGGATGTGAGGAGTGTGTGCGGAAGAATGGACCAAAATTCACCTGAGCAATGCAGGCGACTAGTGTCTCCATACAGGATGTGAGGAGTGTGTGCAGAAGAATGGGCCAGAATCCACCTGAGCAATGCAGGCGACTAGTGTCTCCATACAGGATGTGAGGAGTGTGTGCGGAACAATGGACCAAAATCCACCTGAGCAATGCAGGTGACTAGTGTCTCCATACAGGATGTGAGGAGTGTGTGCGGAAGAATGGGCCAAAATCCACCTGAGCAATACAGGCGACTAGTGTCTCCATACAGGATGTGAGGAGTGTGTGTGCAGAAGAATGGGCCAAAATCCACCTGAGCAATGCAGTTGACTAGTGTCTCCATACAGGATGTGAGGAGTGTGTGCGGAAGAATGGGCCAAAATCCACCTGAGCAATGCAGGCGACCAGTGTCTCCATACAGGATGTGAGGAGTGTGTGTGGAATAATGGGCCAAAATCCACCTGAGCAATGCAGGCGACTAGTGTCTCCATACAGGATGTGAGGAGTGTGTGTGGAAGAATGGACCAAAATCCACCTGAGCAATGCAGGCGACTAGTGTCTCCATACAGGATGTGAGGAGTGTGTGCAGAAGAATGGGCCAAAATCCACCTGAGCAATGCAGGGACTAGTGTCTCCATACAGGATGTGAGGAGTGTGTGCGGAAGAATGGACCAAACTCCACCTGAGCAATGCAGGTAACTAGTGTCCCCATACAGGATGTGAGGAGTGTGTGCGGAAGAATGGGCCAAAATCCACCTGAGCAATGCAAGCGACTAGTGTCTCCATACAGGATGTGAGGAGTGTGTGCGGAAGAATGGGCCAAAATCCACCTGAGCGATGCAGGTGACTAGTGTCTCCATACAGGATGTGAGGAGTGTGTGCGGAAGAATGGGCCAAAATCCACCTGAGCAATGCAGATGACTAGGGTCTCCATACAGGATGTGAGGAGTGTGTGCGGAAGAATGGGCCAAAATCCACCTGAGCAATGCAGGCGACCAGTGTCTCCATACAGGATGTGAGGAGTGTGTGTGGAATAATGGGCCAAAATCCACCTGAGCAATGCAGGCGACTAGTGTCTCCATACAGAATGTGAGGAGTGTGTACGGAAGAATGGACCAAAATCCACCTGAGCAATGCAGGCGACTAGTGTCTCCATACAGGATGTGAGGAGTGTGTGCAGAAGAATGGGCCAAAATCCACCTGAGCAATGCAGGTGACTAGTGTCTCCATACAGGATGTGAGGAGTGTGTGTGGAAGAATGGACCAAACTCCACCTGAGCAATGCAGGCGACTAGTGTCTCCATACAGGATGTGAGGACTGTGTGTGGAAGAATGAGCAAAAATCCACCTGAGCAATGCAGGTGACTAGTGTCTCCATACAGGATGTGAGGAGTGTGTGCGGAAGAATGGGACAAAATCCACCTGAGCAATGCAGGCGACTAGTGTCTCCATACAGGATGTGAGGAGTGTGTGCGGAAGAATGGACCAAAATTCACCTGAGCAATGCAGGCGACTAGTGTCTCCATACAGGATGTGAGGAGTGTGTGCAGAAGAATGGGCCAGAATCCACCTGAGCAATGCAGGCGACTAGTGTCTCCATACAGGATGTGAGGAGTGTGTGCGGAACAATGGACCAAAATCCACCTGAGCAATGCAGGTGACTAGTGTCTCCATACAGGATGTGAGGAGTGTGTGCGGAAGAATGGACCAAAATCCACCTGAGCAATGCAGGCGACTAGTGTCTCCATACAGGATGTGAGGAGTGTGTGCAGAAGAATGGGCCAGAATCCACCTGAGCAATGCAGGCGACTAGTGTCTCCATACAGGATGTGAGGAGTGTGTGCGGAACAATGGACCAAAATCCACCTGAGCAATGCAGGTGACTAGTGTCTCCATACAGGATGTGAGGAGTGTGTGCGGAACAATGGACCAAAATCCACCTTAGCAATGCAGGTGACTAGTGTCTCCATACAGGATGTGAGGAGTGTGTGCGGAAGAATGGGCCAAAATCCACCTGAGCAATGCAGGCGACTAGTGTCTCCATACAGGATGTGAGGAGTGTGTGCGGAAGAATGGGCCAAAATCCACCTGAGCAATGCAGGGGACTAGTGTCTCCATACAGGATGTGAGGAGTGTGTGTGGAAGAATGGACCAAAATCCCACCTGAGCAATGCAGATGACTAGTGTCTCCATACAGGATGTGAGGAGTGTGTGCGGAAGAATGGGCCAAAATCCACCTGAGCAATGCAGGTGACTAGTGTCTCCATACAGGATGTGAGGAGTGTGTGCGGAAGAATGGACCAAAATCCACCTGAGCAATGCAGGTGACTAGTGTCTCCATACAGGATGTGAGGAGTGTGTGCGGAAGAATGGGCCAAAATCCACCTGAGCAATGCAGGGGACTAGTGTCTCCATACAGGATGTGAGGAGTGTGTGCGGAAGAATGGGCCAAAATCCACCTGAGCAATGCAGGGGACTAGTGTCTCCATACAGGATGTGAGGAGTGTGTGTGGAAGAATGGACCAAAATCCCACCTGAGCAATGCAGATGACTAGTGTCTCCATACAGGATGTGAGGAGTGTGTGCGGAAGAATGGGCCAAAATCCACCTGAGCAATGCAGGTGACTAGTGTCTCCATACAGGATGTGAGGAGTGTGTGCGGAAGAATGGACCAAAATCCACCTGAGCAATGCAGGTGACTAGTGTCTCCATACAGGATGTGAGGAGTGTGTGTGCGGAAGAATGGGCCAAAATCCACCCGAGCAATGCAGGCGACTAGTGTCTCCATCCAGGATGTGAGGAGTGTGTGCGGAAGAATGGGCCAAAATCCACCTGAGCAATGCAGGCGACTAGTGTCTCCATACAGGATGTGAGGAGTGTGTGCGGAAGAATGGGCCAAATCCACCTGAGCAATGCAGGCGACTAGTGTCTCCATACAGGATGTGAGGAGTGTGTGCAGAAGAATGGGCCAAATCCACCTGAGCAATGCAGGTGACTAGTGTCTCCATACAGGATGTGAGGAGGGTGTGTGCGGAAGAATGAGCCAAAATCCACCTGAGCAATGCAGGCGACTAGTGTCTCCATACAGGAGGTGAGGAGTGTGTGCGGAAGAATAGGCCAAAATCCACCTGAGCAATGCAGGCGACTAGTGTCTCCATACAGGATGTGAGGAGTGTGTGCGGAAGAATGGGCCAAAATCCACCTGAGCAATGCAGGCGACTAGTGTCTCCATACAGGATGTGAGGAGTGTGTGCAGAAGAATGGGCCAGAATCCACCTGAGCAATGCAGGCGACTAGTGTCTCCATACAGGATGTGAGGAGTGTGTGCGGAACAATGGACCAAAATCCACCTGAGCAATGCAGGTGACACGTGTGTCCATACAGGATGTGAGGAGTGTGTGCGGAAGAATGGACCAAAATCCACCTGAGCAATGCAGGCGACTAGTGTCTCCATACAGGATGTGAGGAGTGTGTGCAGAAGAATGGGCCAGAATCCACCTGAGCAATGCAGGCGACTAGTGTCTCCATACAGGATGTGAGGAGTGTGTGCGGAACAATGGACCAAAATCCACCTGAGCAATGCAGGTGACTAGTGTCTCCATACAGGATGTGAGGAGTGTGTGCGGAACAATGGACCAAAATCCACCTTAGCAATGCAGGTGACTAGTGTCTCCATACAGGATGTGAGGAGTGTGTGCGGAAGAATGGGCCAAAATCCACCTGAGCAATGCAGGTGACTAGTGTCTCCATACAGGATGTGAGGAGTGTGTGCGGATGAATGGGCCAAAATCCACCTGAGCAATGCAGGGGACTAGTGTCTCCATACAGGATGTGAGGAGTGTGTGTGGAAGAATGGACCAAAATCCCACCTGAGCAATGCAGATGACTAGTGTCTCCATACAGGATGTGAGGAGTGTGTGCGGAAGAATGGGCCAAAATCCACCTGAGCAATGCAGGTGACTAGTGTCTCCATACAGGATGTGAGGAGTGTGTGCGGAAGAATGGACCAAAATCCACCTGAGCAATGCAGGTGACTAGTGTCTCCATACAGGATGTGAGGAGTGTGTGTGCGGAAGAATGGGCCAAAATCCACCTGAGCAATGCAGGCGACTAGTGTCTCCATACAGGATGTGAGGAGTGTGTGCGGAAGAATGGGCCAAATCCACCTGAGCAATGCAGGCGACTAGTGTCTCCATACAGGATGTGAGGAGTGTGTGCAGAAGAATGGGCCAAATCCACCTGAGCAATGCAGGTGACTAGTGTCTCCATACAGGATGTGAGGAGGGTGTGTGCGGAAGAATGAGCCAAAATCCACCTGAGCAATGCAGGCGACTAGTGTCTCCATACAGGAGGTGAGGAGTGTGTGCGGAAGAATAGGCCAAAATCCACCTGAGCAATGCAGGCGACTAGTGTCTCCATACAGGATGTGAGGAGTGTGTGCGGAAGAATGGGCCAAAATCCACCTGAGCAATGCAGGCGACTAGTGTCTCCATACAGGATGTGAGGAGTGTGTGCGGAAGAATGGGCCAAAATCTACCTGAGCAATGCAGGTGACTAGTGTCTCCATACAGGATGTGAGGAGTGTGTGCGGAAGATTGGGCCAAAATCCACCTGAGCAATGCAGGCGACTAGTGTCTCCATACAGGATGTGAGGAGTGTGTGCGGAAGAATGGACCAAAATCCACCTTAGCAATGCAGGCGACTAGTGTCTCCATACAGGATGTGAGGAGTGTGTGCGGAAGATTGGGCCAAAATCCACCTGAGCAATGCAGGCGACTAGTGTCTCCATGCAGGATGTGAGGAGTGTGTGCGGAAGAATGGGCCAAAATCCACCTGAGCAATGCAGGCGACTAGTGTCTCCATACAGGAAGTGAGGAGTGTGTGCGGAAGAATGGGCCAAAATCCACCTGAGCAATGCAGGCGACTAGTGTCTCCATACAGGAGGTGAGGAGTGTGTGCGGAAGAATGGGCCAAAATCCACCTGAGCAATGCAGGCGACTAGTGTCTCCATACAGGATGTGAGGAGTGTGTGCGGAAGAATGGGCAAAAATCCACCTCAGCAATGCAGGTGACTAGTGTCTCCATACAGGATGTGAGGAGTGTGTGCGGAAGAATGGACCAAAATCCACCTGAGCAATGCAGGTGACTAGTGTCTCCATACAGGATGTGAGGAGTGTGTGCGGAAGAATGGGACAAAATCCACCTGAGCAATGCAGGCGACTAGTGTCTCCATACAGGATGTGAGGAGTGTGTGCGGAAGAATGGACCAAAATTCACCTGAGCAATGCAGGCGACTAGTGTCTCCATACAGGATGTGAGGAGTGTGTGCAGAAGAATGGGCCAGAATCCACCTGAGCAATGCAGGCGACTAGTGTCTCCATACAGGATGTGAGGAGTGTGTGCGGAACAATGGACCAAAATCCACCTGAGCAATGCAGGTGACTAGTGTCTCCATACAGGATGTGAGGAGTGTGTGCGGAAGAATGGACCAAAATCCACCTGAGCAATGCAGGCGACTAGTGTCTCCATACAGGATGTGAGGAGTGTGTGCAGAAGAATGGGCCAGAATCCACCTGAGCAATGCAGGCGACTAGTGTCTCCATACAGGATGTGAGGAGTGTGTGCGGAACAATGGACCAAAATCCACCTGAGCAATGCAGGTGACTAGTGTCTCCATACAGGATGTGAGGAGTGTGTGCGGAACAATGGACCAAAATCCACCTTAGCAATGCAGGTGACTAGTGTCTCCATACAGGATGTGAGGAGTGTGTGCGGAAGAATGGGCCAAAATCCACCTGAGCAATGCAGGTGACTAGTGTCTCCATACAGGATGTGAGGAGTGTGTGCGGAAGAATGGGCCAAAATCCACCTGAGCAATGCAGGGGACTAGTGTCTCCATACAGGATGTGAGGAGTGTGTGTGGAAGAATGGACCAAAATCCCACCTGAGCAATGCAGATGACTAGTGTCTCCATACAGGATGTGAGGAGTGTGTGCGGAAGAATGGGCCAAAATCCACCTGAGCAATGCAGGTGACTAGTGTCTCCATACAGGATGTGAGGAGTGTGTGCGGAAGAATGGACCAAAATCCACCTGAGCAATGCAGGTGACTAGTGTCTCCATACAGGATGTGAGGAGTGTGTGTGCGGAAGAATGGGCCAAAATCCACCCGAGCAATGCAGGCGACTAGTGTCTCCATACAGGATGTGAGGAGTGTGTGCGGAAGAATGGGCCAAAATCCACCTGAGCAATGCAGGCGACTAGTGTCTCCATACAGGATGTGAGGAGTGTGTGCGGAAGAATGGGCCAAATCCACCTGAGCAATGCAGGCGACTAGTGTCTCCATACAGGATGTGAGGAGGGTGTGTGCGGAAGAATGAGCCAAAATCCACCTGAGCAATGCAGGCGACTAGTGTCTCCATACAGGAGGTGAGGAGTGTGTGCGGAAGAATAGGCCAAAATCCACCTGAGCAATGCAGGCGACTAGTGTCTCCATACAGGATGTGAGGAGTGTGTGCGGAAGAATGGGCCAAAATCCACCTGAGCAATGCAGGCGACTAGTGTCTCCATACAGGATGTGAGGAGTGTGTGCGGAAGAATGGGCCAAAATCTACCTGAGCAATGCAGGTGACTAGTGTCTCCATACAGGATGTGAGGAGTGTGTGCGGAAGATTGGGCCAAAATCCACCTGAGCAATGCAGGCGACTAGTGTCTCCATACAGGATGTGAGGAGTGTGTGCGGAAGAATGGACCAAAATCCACCTTAGCAATGCAGGCGACTAGTGTCTCCATACAGGATGTGAGGAGTGTGTGCGGAAGAATGGGCCAAAATCTACCTGAGCAATGCAGGTGACTAGTGTCTCCATACAGGATGTGAGGAGTGTGTGCGGAAGAATGGGCCAAAATCCACCTGAGCAATGCAGGCGACTAGTGTATCCATACAGGATGTGAGGAGTGTGTGCGGAAGAATGGGCCAAAATCCACCTGAGCAATGCAGATGACTAGGGTCTCCATACAGGATGTGAGGAGTGTGTGCGGAAGAATGGACCAAAATCCACCTGTGCAATGCAGGCGACTAGTGTCTCCATACAGGAGGTGAGGAGTGTGTGTGGAAGAATGGGCCAAAATCCACCTGAGCAATGCAGGCGACTAGTGTCTCCATACAGGATGTGAGGAGTGTGTGCAGAAGAATGGGCCAAAATCCACCTGAGCAATGCAGGTGACTAGTGTCTCCATACAGGATGTGAGGAGTGTGTGCGGAAGAATGGGCCAAAATCCACCTGAGCAATGCAGACGACTAGTGTCTCCATACAGGATGTGAGGAGTGTGTGCGGAAGAATGGGCCAAAATCCCACCTGAGCAATGCAGGTGACTAGTGTCTCCATACAGGATGTGAGGAGTGTGTGCGGAAGAATGGGCCAAAATCCACCTGAGCAATGCAGGCGACTAGTGTCTCCATACAGGATGTGAGGAGTGTGTGCGGAAGAATGGGCCAAACTCCACCTGAGCAATGCAGGGGACTAGTGTCTCCATACAGGATGTGAGGAGTGTGTGCGGAAGAATGGACCATAATTCACCTGAGCAATGCAGGTGACTAGTGTCTCCATACAGGATGTGAGGAGTGTGTGCGGAAGAATGGGCCAAAATCCACCTGAGCAATGCAGGGACTAGTGTCTCCATACAGGATGTGAGGCGTGTGTACGGAAGAATGGGCCAAAATCCACCTGAGCAATGCAGACGACTAGTGTCTCCATACAGGATGTGAGGAGTGTGTGCGGAAGAATGGGCCAAAATCCCACCTGAGCAATGCAGGTGACTAGTGTCTCCATACAGGGTGTGAGGAGTGTGTGCGGAAGAATGGGCCAAAATCCACCTGAGCAATGCAGGCGACTAGTGTCTCCATACAGGATGTGAGGAGTGTGTGTGCGGAAGAATGGGCCAAAATCCACCTGAGCAATGCAGGCGACTAGTGTCTCCATACAGGATGTGAGGAGTGTGTGCGGAAGAATGGCCCAAAATCCACCTGAGCAATGCAGGCGACTAGTGTCTCCATACAGGATGTGAGGAGTGTGTGCGGAAGAATGGTCCAAAATCCACCTGAGCAATGCAGGCGACTAGTGTCTCCATACAGGATGTGAGGAGTGTGTGTGGAAGAATGGCCCAAAATCCACCTGAGCAATGCAGGCGACCAGTGTCTCCATACAGGATGTGAGGAGTGTGTGTGGAATAATGGACCAAAATCCACCTGAGCAATGCAGGCGTATAGTGTCTCCATACAGGATGTGAGGAGTGTGTGTGGAAGAATGGACCAAACTCCACCTGAGCAATGCAGGCGACTAGTGTCTCCATACAGGATGTGAGGACTGTGTGTGGAAGAATGAGCAAAAATCCACCTGAGCAATGCAGGTGACTAGTGTCTCCATACAGGATGTGAGGAATGTGTGCGGAAGAATGGACCAAAATCCACCTGAGCAATGCAGGTGACTAGTGTCTCCATACAGGATGTGAGGAGTGTGTGCGGAAGAATGGGACAAAATCCACCTGAGCAATGCAGGCGACTAGTGTCTCCATACAGGATGTGAGGAGTGTGTGCGGAAGAATGGACCAAAATTCACCTGAGCAATGCAGGCGACTAGTGTCTCCATACAGGATGTGAGGAGTGTGTGCAGAAGAATGGGCCAGAATCCACCTGAGCAATGCAGGCGACTAGTGTCTCCATACAGGATGTGAGGAGTGTGTGCGGAACAATGGACCAAAATCCACCTGAGCAATGCAGGTGACTAGTGTCTCCATACAGGATGTGAGGAGTGTGTGCGGAAGAATGGACCAAAATCCACCTGAGCAATGCAGGCGACTAGTGTCTCCATACAGGATGTGAGGAGTGTGTGCAGAAGAATGGGCCAGAATCCACCTGAGCAATGCAGGCGACTAGTGTCTCCATACAGGATGTGAGGAGTGTGTGCGGAACAATGGACCAAAATCCACCTGAGCAATGCAGGTGACTAGTGTCTCCATACAGGATGTGAGGAGTGTGTGCGGAACAATGGACCAAAATCCACCTTAGCAATGCAGGTGACTAGTGTCTCCATACAGGATGTGAGGAGTGTGTGCGGAAGAATGGGCCAAAATCCACCTGAGCAATGCAGGTGACTAGTGTCTCCATACAGGATGTGAGGAGTGTGTGCGGAAGAATGGGCCAAAATCCACCTGAGCAATGCAGGGGACTAGTGTCTCCATACAGGATGTGAGGACTGTGTGTGGAAGAATGGACCAAAATCCCACCTGAGCAATGCAGATGACTAGTGTCTCCATACAGGATGTGAGGAGTGTGTGCGGAAGAATGGGCCAAAATCCACCTGAGCAATGCAGGTGACTAGTGTCTCCATACAGGATGTGAGGAGTGTGTGCGGAAGAATGGACCAAAATCCACCTGAGCAATGCAGGTGACTAGTGTCTCCATACAGGATGTGAGGAGTGTGTGTGCGGAAGAATGGGCCAAAATCCACCCGAGCAATGCAGGCGACTAGTGTCTCCATCCAGGATGTGAGGAGTGTGTGCGGAAGAATGGGCCAAAATCCACCTGAGCAATGCAGGCGACTAGTGTCTCCATACAGGATGTGAGGAGTGTGTGCGGAAGAATGGGCCAAATCCACCTGAGCAATGCAGGCGACTAGTGTCTCCATACAGGATGTGAGGAGTGTGTGCAGAAGAATGGGCCAAATCCACCTGAGCAATGCAGGTGACTAGTGTCTCCATACAGGATGTGAGGAGGGTGTGTGCGGAAGAATGAGCCAAAATCCACCTGAGCAATGCAGGCGACTAGTGTCTCCATACAGGAGGTGAGGAGTGTGTGCGGAAGAATAGGCCAAAATCCACCTGAGCAATGCAGGCGACTAGTGTCTCCATACAGGATGTGAGGAGTGTGTGCAGAAGAATGGGCCAAAATCCACCTGAGCAATGCAGGCGACTAGTGTCTCCATACAGGATGTGAGGAGTGTGTGCAGAAGAATGGGCCAGAATCCACCTGAGCAATGCAGGCGACTAGTGTCTCCATACAGGATGTGAGGAGTGTGTGCGGAACAATGGACCAAAATCCACCTGAGCAATGCAGGTGACTAGTGTCTCCATACAGGATGTGAGGAGTGTGTGCGGAAGAATGGACCAAAATCCACCTGAGCAATGCAGGCGACTAGTGTCTCCATACAGGATGTGAGGAGTGTGTGCAGAAGAATGGGCCAGAATCCACCTGAGCAATGCAGGCGACTAGTGTCTCCATACAGGATGTGAGGAGTGTGTGCGGAACAATGGACCAAAATCCACCTGAGCAATGCAGGTGACTAGTGTCTCCATACAGGATGTGAGGAGTGTGTGCGGAACAATGGACCAAAATCCACCTTAGCAATGCAGGTGACTAGTGTCTCCATACAGGATGTGAGGAGTGTGTGCGGAAGAATGGGCCAAAATCCACCTGAGCAATGCAGGTGACTAGTGTCTCCATACAGGATGTGAGGAGTGTGTGCGGAAGAATGGGCCAAAATCCACCTGAGCAATGCAGGGGACTAGTGTCTCCATACAGGATGTGAGGAGTGTGTGTGGAAGAATGGACCAAAATCCCACCTGAGCAATGCAGATGACTAGTGTCTCCATACAGGATGTGAGGAGTGTGTGCGGAAGAATGGGCCAAAATCCACCTGAGCAATGCAGGTGACTAGTGTCTCCATACAGGATGTGAGGAGTGTGTGTGCGGAAGAATGGGCCAAAATCCACCTGAGCAATGCAGGCGACTAGTGTCTCCATACAGGATGTGAGGAGTGTGTGCGGAAGAATGGGCCAAATCCACCTGAGCAATGCAGGCGACTAGTGTCTCCATACAGGATGTGAGGAGTGTGTGCAGAAGAATGGGCCAAATCCACCTGAGCAATGCAGGTGACTAGTGTCTCCATACAGGATGTGAGGAGGGTGTGTGCGGAAGAATGAGCCAAAATCCACCTGAGCAATGCAGGCGACTAGTGTCTCCATACAGGAGGTGAGGAGTGTGTGCGGAAGAATAGGCCAAAATCCACCTGAGCAATGCAGGCGACTAGTGTCTCCATACAGGATGTGAGGAGTGTGTGCGGAAGAATGGGCCAAAATCCACCTGAGCAATGCAGGCGACTAGTGTCTCCATACAGGATGTGAGGAGTGTGTGCGGAAGAATGGGCCAAAATCTACCTGAGCAATGCAGGTGACTAGTGTCTCCATACAGGATGTGAGGAGTGTGTGCGGAAGATTGGGCCAAAATCCACCTGAGCAATGCAGGCGACTAGTGTCTCCATACAGGATGTGAGGAGTGTGTGCGGAAGAATGGACCAAAATCCACCTTAGCAATGCAGGCGACTAGTGTCTCCATACAGGATGTGAGGAGTGTGTGCGGAAGATTGGGCCAAAATCCACCTGAGCAATGCAGGCGACTAGTGTCTCCATACAGGATGTGAGGAGTGTGTGCGGAAGAATGGGCCAAAATCCACCTGAGCAATGCAGGCGACTAGTGTCTCCATACAGGAAGTGAGGAGTGTGTGCGGAAGAATGGGCCAAAATCCACCTGAGCAATGCAGGCGACTAGTGTCTCCATACAGGATGTGAGGAGTGTGTGCGGAAGAATGGGCAAAAATCCACCTGAGCAATGCAGGTGACTAGTGTCTCCATACAGGATGTGAGGAGTGTGTGCGGAAGAATGGACCAAAATCCACCTGAGCAATGCAGGTGACTAGTGTCTCCATACAGGATGTGAGGAGTGTGTGCGGAAGAATGGGACAAAATCCACCTGAGCAATGCAGGCGACTAGTGTCTCCATACAGGATGTGAGGAGTGTGTGCGGAAGAATGGACCAAAATTCACCTGAGCAATGCAGGCGACTAGTGTCTCCATACAGGATGTGAGGAGTGTGTGCAGAAGAATGGGCCAGAATCCACCTGAGCAATGCAGGCGACTAGTGTCTCCATACAGGATGTGAGGAGTGTGTGCGGAACAATGGACCAAAATCCACCTGAGCAATGCAGGTGACTAGTGTCTCCATACAGGATGTGAGGAGTGTGTGCGGAAGAATGGACCAAAATCCACCTGAGCAATGCAGGCGACTAGTGTCTCCATACAGGATGTGAGGAGTGTGTGCAGAAGAATGGGCCAGAATCCACCTGAGCAATGCAGGCGACTAGTGTCTCCATACAGGATGTGAGGAGTGTGTGCGGAACAATGGACCAAAATCCACCTGAGCAATGCAGGTGACTAGTGTCTCCATACAGGATGTGAGGAGTGTGTGCGGAACAATGGACCAAAATCCACCTTAGCAATGCAGGTGACTAGTGTCTCCATACAGGATGTGAGGAGTGTGTGCGGAAGAATGGGCCAAAATCCACCTGAGCAATGCAGGTGACTAGTGTCTCCATACAGGATGTGAGGAGTGTGTGCGGAAGAATGGGCCAAAATCCACCTGAGCAATGCAGGGGACTAGTGTCTCCATACAGGATGTGAGGAGTGTGTGTGGAAGAATGGACCAAAATCCCACCTGAGCAATGCAGATGACTAGTGTCTCCATACAGGATGTGAGGAGTGTGTGCGGAAGAATGGGCCAAAATCCACCTGAGCAATGCAGGTGACTAGTGTCTCCATACAGGATGTGAGGAGTGTGTGCGGAAGAATGGACCAAAATCCACCTGAGCAATGCAGGTGACTAGTGTCTCCATACAGGATGTGAGGAGTGTGTGTGCGGAAGAATGGGCCAAAATCCACCCGAGCAATGCAGGCGACTAGTGTCTCCATACAGGATGTGAGGAGTGTGTGCGGAAGAATGGGCCAAAATCCACCTGAGCAATGCAGGCGACTAGTGTCTCCATACAGGATGTGAGGAGTGTGTGCGGAAGAATGGGCCAAATCCACCTGAGCAATGCAGGCGACTAGTGTCTCCATACAGGATGTGAGGAGGGTGTGTGCGGAAGAATGAGCCAAAATCCACCTGAGCAATGCAGGCGACTAGTGTCTCCATACAGGAGGTGAGGAGTGTGTGCGGAAGAATAGGCCAAAATCCACCTGAGCAATGCAGGCGACTAGTGTCTCCATACAGGATGTGAGGACTGTGTGCGGAAGAATGGGCCAAAATCCACCTGAGCAATGCAGGCGACTAGTGTCTCCATACAGGATGTGAGGAGTGTGTGCGGAAGAATGGGCCAAAATCTACCTGAGCAATGCAGGTGACTAGTGTCTCCATACAGGATGTGAGGAGTGTGTGCGGAAGATTGGGCCAAAATCCACCTGAGCAATGCAGGCGACTAGTGTCTCCATACAGGATGTGAGGAGTGTGTGCGGAAGAATGGACCAAAATCCACCTTAGCAATGCAGGCGACTAGTGTCTCCATACAGGATGTGAGGAGTGTGTGCGGAAGATTGGGCCAAAATCCACCTGAGCAATGCAGGCGACTAGTGTCTCCATACAGGATGTGAGGAGTGTGTGCGGAAGAATGGGCCAAAATCCACCTGAGCAATGCAGGCGACTAGTGTCTCCATACAGGAAGTGAGGAGTGTGTGCGGAAGAATGGGCCAAAATCCACCTGAGCAATGCAGGCGACTAGTGTCTCCATACAGGAGGTGAGGAGTGTGTGCGGAAGAATGGGCCAAAATCCACCTGAGCAATGCAGGCGACTAGTGTCTCCATACAGGATGTGAGGAGTGTGTGCGGAAGAATGGGCCAAAATCCACCTGAGCAATGCAGGCGACTAGTGTATCCATACAGGATGTGAGGAGTGTGTGCGGAAGAATGGGCCAAAATCCACCTGAGCAATGCAGATGACTAGGGTCTCCATACAGGATGTGAGGAGTGTGTGCGGAAGAATGGACCAAAATCCACCTGTGCAATGCAGGCGACTAGTGTCTCCATACAGGAGGTGAGGAGTGTGTGTGGAAGAATGGGCCAAAATCCACCTGAGCAATGCAGGCGACTAGTGTCTCCATACAGGATGTGAGGAGTGTGTGCAGAAGAATGGGCCAAAATCCACCTGAGCAATGCAGGTGACTAGTGTCTCCATACAGGATGTGAGGAGTGTGTGCGGAAGAATGGGCCAAAATCCACCTGAGCAATGCAGACGACTAGTGTCTCCATACAGGATGTGAGGAGTGTGTGCGGAAGAATGGGCCAAAATCCCACCTGAGCAATGCAGGTGACTAGTGTCTCCATACAGGATGTGAGGAGTGTGTGCGGAAGAATGGGCCAAAATCCACCTGAGCAATGCAGGCGACTAGTGTCTCCATACAGGATGTGAGGAGTGTGTGCGGAAGAATGGGCCAAACTCCACCTGAGCAATGCAGGGGACTAGTGTCTCCATACAGGATGTGAGGAGTGTGTGCGGAAGAATGGACCATAATTCACCTGAGCAATGCAGGTGACTAGTGTCTCCATACAGGATGTGAGGAGTGTGTGCGGAAGAATGGGCCAAAATCCACCTGAGCAATGCAGGGACTAGTGTCTCCATACAGGATGTGAGGCGTGTGTACGGAAGAATGGGCCAAAATCCACCTGAGCAATGCAGACGACTAGTGTCTCCATACAGGATGTGAGGAGTGTGTGCGGAAGAATGGGCCAAAATCCCACATGAGCAATGCAGGTGACTAGTGTCTCCATACAGGGTGTGAGGAGTGTGTGCGGAAGAATGGGCCAAAATCCACCTGAGCAATGCAGGCGACTAGTGTCTCCATACAGGATGTGAGGAGTGTGTGTGCGGAAGAATGGGCCAAAATCCACCTGAGCAATGCAGGCGACTAGTGTCTCCATACAGGATGTGAGGAGTGTGTGCGGAAGAATGGCCCAAAATCCACCTGAGCAATGCAGGCGACTAGTGTCTCCATACAGGATGTGAGGAGTGTGTGCGGAAGAATGGTCCAAAATCCACCTGAGCAATGCAGGCGACTAGTGTCTCCATACAGGATGTGAGGAGTGTGTGTGGAAGAATGGCCCAAAATCCACCTGAGCAATGCAGGCGACTAGTGTCTCCATACAGGATGTGAGGAGTGTATGCGGAAGAATGGCCCAAAATCCACCTGAGCAATGCAGGCGACTAGTGTCTCCATACAGGATGTGAGGAGTGTGTGTGGAAGAATGGCCCAAAATCCACCTGAGCAATGCAGGCGACTAGTGTCTCCATACAGGATGTGAGGAGTGTGTGTGGAAGAATGGCCCAAAATCCACCTGAGCAATGCAGGCGACTAGTGTCTCCATACAGGATGTGAGGAGTGTGTGTGGAAGAATGGCCCAAAATCCACCTGAGCAATGCAGGCGACTAGTGTCTCTATACAGGATGTGAGGAGTGTGTGTGGAAGAATGGCCCAAAATCCACCTGAGCAATGCAGGCGACTAGTGTCTCCATACAGGATGTAAGGAGTGTGTGCAGAAGAATGGCCAAAATCCCACCTGAGCAATGCAGGCGACTAGTGTCTCCATACAGGATGTGAGGAGTGTGTGTGCGGAAGAATGGGCCAAAATCCACCTGAGCAATGCAGGGACTAGTGTCTCCATACAGGATGTGAGGAGTGTGTGTGGAAGAATGGGCCAAATCCACCTGAGCAATGCAGGCGACTAGTGTCTCCATACAGGATGTGAGGAGTGTGTGTGGAAGAATGGGCCAAAATCCCACCTGAGCAATGCAGGCGACTAGTGTCTCCATACAGGATGTGAGGAGTGTGTGCGGAAGAATGGGCCAAAATCCACCTGAGCAATGCAGGCGACTAGTGTCTCCATACAGGATGTGAGGAGTGTGTGCAGAAGAATGGCCAAAATCCACCTGAGCAATGCAGGCGACTAGTGTCTCCATACAGGATGTGAGGAGTGTGTGCAGAAGAATGGCCAAAATCCACCTGAGCAATGCAGGCGACTAGTGTCTCCATACAGGATGTGAGGAGTGTGTGCAGAAGAATGGCCAAAATCCACCTGAGCAATGCAAGCGACTAGTGTCTCCATACAGGATGTGAGGAGTGTGTGCAGAAGAATGGGCCAAATCCACCTGAGCAATGCAGGCGACTAGTGTCTCCATACAGGATGTTAGGAGTGTGTGCGGAAGAATGGGCCAAAATCCACCTGAGCAATGCAGGTGACTAGTGTCTCCATACAGGATGTGAGGAGTGTGTGCGGAAGAATGGGCCAAAATCTACCTGAGCAATGCAGGCGACTAGTGTCTCCATACAGGATGTGAGGAGTGTGTGCGGAAGAATGGGCCAAAATCCACCTGAGCAATGCAGGCGACTAGTGTCTCCATACAGGATGTGAGGAGTGTGTGCGGAAGAATGGCCCAAAATCCACCTGAGCAATGCAGGCGACTAGTGTCTCCATACAGGATGTGAGGAGTGTGTGCGGAAGAATGGGCCAAAATCCACCTGAGCAATGCAGGCGACTAGTGTCTCCATACAGGATGTGAGGAGTGTGTGTGGAAGAATGGACCAAAATCCACCTGAGCAATGCAGGCGACTAGTGTCTCCATACAGGATGTGAGGAGTGTGTGCAGAAGAATGGACCAAAATCCACCTGAGCAATGCAGGCGACTAGTGTCTCCATATAGGATGTGAGGAGTGTGTGTGCGGAAGAATGGGCCAAAATCCACCTGAGCAATGCAGGGACTAGTGTCTCCATACAGGATGTGAGGAGTGTGTGTGGAAGAATGGGCCAAATCCACCTGAGCAATGCAGGCGACTAGTGTCTCCATACAGGATGTGAGGAGTGTGTGTGGAAGAATGGGCCAAAATCCCACCTGAGCAATGCAGGCGACTAGTGTCTCCATACAGGATGTGAGGAGTGTGTGCGGAAGAATGGGCCAAAATCCACCTGAGCAATGCAGGCGACTAGTGTCTCCATACAGGATGTGAGGAGTGTGTGCAGAAGAATGGCCAAAATCCACCTGAGCAATGCAGGCGACTAGTGTCTCCATACAGGATGTGAGGAGTGTGTGCAGAAGAATGGCCAAAATCCACCTGAGCAATGCAAGCGACTAGTGTCTCCATACAGGATGTGAGGAGTGTGCGCAGAAGAATGGGCCAAATCCACCTGAGCAATGCAGGCGACTAGTGTCTCCATACAGGATGTTAGGAGTGTGTGCGGAAGAATGGGCCAAAATCCACCTGAGCAATGCAGACGACTAGTGTCTCCATACAGGATGTGAGGAATGTGTGTGCGGAAGAATGGGCCAAAATCCACCTGAGCAATGCAGGTGACTAGTGTCTCCATACAGGATGTGAGGAGTGTGTGCGGAAGAATGGGCCAAAATCTACCTGAGCAATGCAGGCGACTAGTGTCTCCATACAGGATGTGAGGAGTGTGTGCGGAAGAATGGCCCAAAATCCACCTGAGCAATACAGGCGACTAGTGTCTCCATACAGGATGTGAGGAGTGTGTGTGCAGAAGAATGGGCCAAAATCCACCTGAGCAATGCAGGCGAATAGTGTCTCCATACAGGATGTGAGGAGTGTGTGCGGAAGAATGGGCCAAAATCCACCTGAGCAATGCAGGCGACTAGTGTCTCCATACAGGATGTCAGGAGTGTGTGAGGAAGAATGGGCCAAAATCCACCTGAGCAATGCAGGCGACTAGTGTCTCCATACAGGATGTGAGGAGTGTGTGCGGAAGAATGGACCAAAATCCACCTGAGCAATGCAGCGACTAGTGTCTCCATACAGGATGTGAGGAGTGTGTGAGGAAGCATGGGCCAAAATCCACCTGAGCAATGCAGGCGACTAGTGTCTCCATACAGGATGTGAGGAGTGTGTGCGGAAGAATGGCCAAAATCCACCTGAGCAATGCAGGTGACTAGTGTCTCCATACAGGATGTGAGGAGTGTGTGCGGAAGAATGGCCAAAATCCACCTGAGCAATGCAGGCGACTAGTGTCTCCATACAGGATGTGAGGAGTGTGTGCGGAAGAATGGCCAAAATCCACCTGAGCAATGCAGGTGACCAGTGTCTCCATACAGGATGTGAGGAGTGTGTGTGGAAGAATGGACCAAAATCCACCTGAGCAATGCAGGTGACTAGTGTCTCCATACAGGATGTGAGGAGTGTGTGCGGAAGAATGGCCCAAAATCTACCTGAGCAATGCAGGCGACTAGTGTCTCCATACAGGATGTCAGGAGTGTGTGAGGAAGAATGGGCCAAAATCCACCTGAACAATGCAGACGACTAGTGTCTCCATACAGGATGTGAGGAGTGTGTGCGGAAGAATGGGCCAAAATCCACCTGAGCAATGCAGGGACTAGTGTCTCCATACAGGATGTGAGGAGCGTGTGCGGAAGAATGGCCAAAATCCACCTGAGCAATGCAGGCGACTAGTGTCTCCATACAGGATGTGAGGAGTGTGTGCGGAAGAATGGCCAAAATCCACCTGAGCAATGCAGGCGACTAGTGTCTCCATACAGGATGTGAGGAATGTGTGTGGAAGAATGGACCAAAATCCACCTGAGCAATGCAGGCGACTAGTGTCTCCATACAGGATGTGAGGAGTGTGTGTGGAAGAATGGACCAAAATCCACCTGAGCAATGCAGGTGACTAGTGTCTCCATACAGGATGTGAGGAGTGTGTGCGGAAGAATGGGCCAAAATCCACCTGAGCAATGCAGGCGACTAGTGTCTCCATACAGGATGTGAATAGTGTGTGCGGAAGAATGGCCAAAATCCACCTGAGCAATGCAGGTGACCAGTGTCTCCATACAGGATGTGAGGAGTGTGTGCGGAAGAATGGCCAAAATCCACCTGAGCAATGCAGGTGACTAGTGTCTCCATACAGGATGTGAGGACTGTGTGCGGAAGAATGGGCCAAAATCCACCTGAGCAATGCAGGCGACTAGTGTCTCCATACAGGATGTGAGGAGTGTGTGCGGAAGAATGGGCCAAAATTCACCTGAGCAATGCAGGCGACTAGTGTCTCCATACAGGATGTGAGGAGTGTGTGTGGAAGAATGGACCAAAATCCACCTGAGCAATGCAGGCGACTAGTGTCTCCATACAGGATGTGAGGAGTGTGTGCAGAAGAATGGACCAAAATCCACCTGAGCAATGCAGGTGACTAGTGTCTCCATACAGGATGTGAGGAGTGTGTGCGGAAGAATGGGCCAAAATCCACCTGAGCAATGCAGGTGACTAGTGTCTCCATACAGGATGTGAGGAGTGTGTGCGGAAGAATGGGCCAAAATCCACCTGAGCAATGCAGGCGACTAGTGTCTCCATACAGGATGTGAGGAGTGTGTGCGGAAGAATGGGCCAAAATCCACCTGAGCAATGCAGGCGACTAGTGTTTCCATACAGGATGTGAGGAGTGTGTGTGCGGAAGAATGGGCCAAATCCACCTGAGCAATGCAGGGGACTAGTGTCTCCATACAGGATGTGAGGAGTGTGTGCGGAAGACTGGGCCAAATCCACCTGAGCAATGCAGGCGACTAGTGTCTCCATACAGGATGTGAGGAGTGTGTGTGGAAGAATGGGCCAAAACCCCACCTGAGCAATGCAGGCGACTAGTGTCTCCATACAGGATGTGAGGAGTGTGTGCGGAAGAATGGGCCAAATCCACCTGAGCAATGCAGGGGACTAGTGTCTCCATACAGGATGTGAGGAGTGTGTGCGGAAGACTGGGCCAAATCCACCTGAGCAATGCAGGCGACTAGTGTCTCCATACAGGATGTGAGGAGTGTGTGCGGAAGACTGGGCCAAATCCACCTGAGCAATGCAGGGGACTAGTGTCTCCATACAGGATGTGAGGAGTGTGTGCGGAAGACTGGGCCAAATCCACCTGAGCAATGCAGGTGACTAGTGTCTCCATACAGGATGTGAGGAGTGTGTGTGGAAGAATGGGCCAAAACCCCACCTGAGCAATGCAGGCGACTAGTGTCTCCATACAGGATGTGAGGAGTGTGTGCGGAAGAATGGGCCAAATCCACCTGAGCAATGCAAGCGACTAGTGTCTCCATACAGGATGTGAGGAGTGTGTGCGGAAGAATGGGCCAAATCCACCTGAGCAATGCAAGCGACTAGTGTCTCCATACAGGATGTGAGGAGTGTGTGCGGAAGACTGGGCCAAATCCACCTGAGCAATGCAGGCGACTAGTGTCTCCATACAGGATGTGAGGAGTGTGTGCGGAAGAATGGGCCAAATCCACCTGAGCAATGCAAGCGACTAGTGTCTCCATACAGGATGTGAGGAGTGTGTGCGGAAGACTGGGCCAAATCCACCTGAGCAATGCAGGCGACTAGTGTCTCCATACAGGATGTGAGGAGTGTGTGCGGAAGACTGGGCCAAATCCACCTGAGCAATGCAGGGGACTAGTGTCTCCATACAGGATGTGAGGAGTGTGTGCGGAAGAATGGACCAAAATCCACCTGAGCAATGCAGGCGACTAGTGTCTCCATACAGGATGTGAGGAGTGTGTGCGGAAGAATGGGCCAAAATCCACCTGAGCAATGCAGGCGACTAGTGTCTCCATACAGGATGTGAGGAGTGTGTGAGGAAGCATGGGCCAAAATCCACCTGAGCAATGCAGGCGACTAGTGTCTCCATACAGGATGTGAGGAGTGTGTGTGGAAGAATGGGCCAAATCCACCTGAGCAATGCAGGCGACTAGTGTCTCTATACAGGATGTGAGGAGTGTGTGCGGAAGAATGGCCAAAATCCACCTGAGCAATGCAGGTGACTAGTGTCTCCATACAGGATGTGAGGAGTGTGTGCAGAAGAATGGGCCAGAATCCATCTGAGCAATGCAGGCGACTAGTGTCTCCATACAGGATGTGAGGAGTGTGTGCGGAAGAATGGGCCAAAATCCACCTGAGCAATGCAGGGGACTAGTGTCTCCATACAGGATGTGAGGAGTGTGTGCAGAAGAATGGGCCAAAATCCACGTGAGCAATGCAGGGGACTAGTGTCTCCATACAGGATGTGAGGAGTGTGTGCGGAAGAATGGGCCAAAATCCACCTGAGCAATGCAGGGACTAGTGTCTCCATACAGGATGTGAGGAGTGTGTGCGGAAGAATGGGCCAAAATCCACGTGAGCAATGCAGGTGACTAGTGTCTCCATACAGGATGTGAGGAGTGTGTGCGGAAGAATGGACCAAAATCCACCTGAGCAATGCAGGCGACTAGTGTCTCCATACAGGATGTGAGGAGTGTGTGTGCAGAAGAATGGGCCAAAATCCACCTGAGCAATGCAGGTGACTAGTGTCTCCATACAGGATGTGAGGAGTGTGTGCGGAAGACTGGGCCAAATCCACCTGAGCAATGCAGGGGACTAGTGTCTCCATACAGGAGGCGTCTGGAAGCTTCATCACCAACAAATGAGAATGTACCAAGTATTAAATACATTTCAGTAACGTGTTCAATACTTTTTCCAAACACTCATAGTGTGAACGTAGCCTTAGCAATCATTGGCTCGGCTCCAGGCGCGGTGGAGGGGGGAGGCTCCTGCTGCAGCCAGACACAGGACAGTGAGGGTGAGGCGAGGCGCTGGCTCCTCAGATACAGTGAAGACAGAAGTGCTGAGATTGGTTTTAGGGGGGGTTTTGTGTGTTTTCTGCACAATGTTCTTTTTATAGGGCTAGTTGAGGATCAGGAGGAGAGGGGGGCTCGGCAGGAGGGTCCCCCACACACCGCACCTCTGGGGGAAACACAAATGGAGGAGGGATTGTCCAGGGGGTCCTTGTTGTGTAGTCTGTGACGTGTTGTGCGTTTTGTGTCCCGCAGAGACATTCCCAGGACCAGTGTGTGAGCGAGCTGCTCAATAAAAAGACCCCCGGGGCCACAGAGTCCACCATCGTCAGCTCCTCCCTGGGGTTCAACCCCCGCAGCTTCAAGCAGAAAGGCGGGGGAGGGGGGACGACCGTGAAGATACTGATGAAGGAGAAGCATAAGAAAGGTGAGAGGCTTCTCCTGCTGCGCTGCCATCCCCCATACTTTATATTGCAGCTCTGCTCCATTACTCCTCAGTAAACTGCCTCATCTCTCAGGCTGCTTCTCTTCTCTCTTCCCCCATACTTTATATTGCAGCTCTGCTCCATTACTCCTCAGTAACCTGCCTCATCTCTCAGGCTGCTTCTCTTCTCTCTTCCCCCATACTTTATATTGCAGCTCTGCTCCATTACTCCTCAGTAACCTGCCTCATCTCTCAGGCTGCTTCTCTTCTCTCCTCCCCCATACTTTATATTGCAGCTCTGCTCCATTACTCCTCAGTAATCTGCCTCATCTCTCAGGCTGCTTCTCTTCTCTCCTCCTCCATACTTTATATTGCAGCTCTGCTCCATTACTCCTCAGTAATCTGCCTCATCTCTCAGGCTGCTTCTCTTCTCTCCTCCCCCATACTTTATATTGCAGCTCTGCTCCATTACTCCTCAGTAAACTGCCTCATCTCTCAGGCTGCTTCTCTTCTCTCCTCCCCCATACTTTATATTGCAGCTCTGCTCCATTACTCCTCAGTAAACTGCCTCATCTCTCAGGCTGCTTCTCTTCTCTCCTCTCCCATACTTTATATTGCAGCTCTGCTCCATTACTCCTCAGTAAACTGCCTCATCTCTCAGGCTGCTTCTCTTCTCGCCTCCCCCATACTTTATATTGCAGCTCTGCTCCATTACTCCTCAGTAAACTGCCTCATCTCTCAGGCTGCTTCTCTTCTCTCCTCCCCCATACTTTATATTGCAGCTCTGCTCCATTACTCCTCAGTAAACTGCCTCATCTCTCAGGCTGCTTCTCTTCTCTCCTCCTCCATACTTTATATTGCAGCTCTGCTCCATTACTAGTAAACTGCCTCATCTCTCAGGCTGCTTCTCTTCTCTCCTCCCCCATACTTTATATTGCAGCTCTGCTCCATTACTCCTCAGTAAACTGCCTCATCTCTCAGGCTGCTTCTCTTCTCTCCTCCTCCATACTTTATATTGCAGCTCTGCTCCATTACTCCTCAGTAAACTGCCTCATCTCTCAGGCTGCTTCTCTTCTCGCCTCCCCCATACTTTATATTGCAGCTCTGCTCCATTACTCCTCAGTAAACTGCCTCATCTCTCAGGCTGCTTCTCTTCTCTCCTCCCCCATACTTTATATTGCAGCTCTGCTCCATTACTCCTCAGTAAACTGCCTCATCTCTCAGGCTGCTTCTCTTCTCGCCTCCCCCATACTTTATATTGCAGCTCTGCTCCATTACTCCTCAGTAAACTGCCTCATCTCTCAGGCTGCTTCTCTTCTCGCCTCCCCCATACTTTATATTGCAGCTCTGCTCCATTACTCCTCAGTAAACTGCCTCATCTCTCAGGCTGCTTCTCTTCTCTCCTCCCCCATACTTTATATTGCAGCTCTGCTCCATTACTCCTCAGTAAACTGCCTCATCTCTCAGGCTGCTTCTCTTCTCTCCTCCTCCATACTTTATATTGCAGCTCTGCTCCATTACTCTTCAGTAAACTGCCTCATCTCTCAGGCTGCTTCTTTTCTCTCCTCCCCCATACTTTATATTGCAGCTCTGCTCCATTACTCCTCAGTAAACTGCCTCATCTCTCAGGCTGCTTCTCTTCTCTCCTCCCCCATACTTTATATTGCAGCTCTGCTCCATTACTCCTCAGTAAACTGCCTCATCTCTCAGGCTGCTTCTCTTCTTGCCTCCCCCATACTTTATATTGCAGCTCTGCTCCATTACTCCTCAGTAAACTGCCTCATCTCTCAGGCTGCTTCTCTTCTCGCCTCCCCCATACTTTATATTGCAGCTCTGCTCCATTACTCCTCAGTAAACTGCCTCATCTCTCAGGCTGCTTCTCTTCTCTCCTCCCCCATACTTTATATTGCAGCTCTGCTCCATTACTCCTCAGTAAACTGCCTCATCTCTCAGGCTGCTTCTCTTCTCTCCTCCTCCATACTTTATATTGCAGCTCTGCTCCATTACTCTTCAGTAAACTGCCTCATCTCTCAGGCTGCTTCTCTTCTCTCCTCCTCCATACTTTATATTGCAGCTCTGCTCCATTACTCCTCAGTAAACTGCCTCATCTCTCAGGCTGCTTCTCTTCTCTCCTCCTCCATACTTTATATTGCAGCTCTGCTCCATTACTCTTCAGTAAACTGCCTCATCTCTCAGGCTGCTTCTTTTCTCTCCTCCCCCATACTTTATATTGCAGCTCTGCTCCATTACTCCTCAGTAAACTGCCTCATCTCTCAGGCTGCTTCTCTTCTCTCCTCCCCCATACTTTATATTGCAGCTCTGCTCCATTACTCCTCAGTAAACTGCCTCATCTCTCAGGCTGCTTCTCTTCTTGCCTCCCCCATACTTTATATTGCAGCTCTGCTCCATTACTCCTCAGTAAACTGCCTCATCTCTCAGGCTGCTTCTCTTCTCGCCTCCCCCATACTTTATATTGCAGCTCTGCTCCATTACTCCTCAGTAAACTGCCTCATCTCTCAGGCTGCTTCTCTTCTCTCCTCCCCCATACTTTATATTGCAGCTATGCTCCATTACTCCTCAGTAAACTGCCTCATCTCTCTGGCTGCTTCTCTCCTCTCCTCCTCCATACTTTATATTGCAGCTCTGCTCCATTACTCCTCAGTAAACTGCCTCATCTCTCAGGCTGCTTCTCTCCTCTCCTCCCCCATACTTTATATTGCAGCTCTGCTCCTTTACTCCTCAGTAAACTGCTTCATCTCTCAGGCTGCTTCTCTTCTCTCCTCCCCCATACTTTATATTGCAGCTCTGCTCCTTTACTCCTCAGTAAACTGCCTCGTCTCTCAGGCTGCTTCTCTTCTCTCCTCCCCCATACTTTATATTGCAGCTCTGCTCCTTTACTCCTCAGTAAACTGCCTCATCTCTCAGGCTGCTTCTCTTCTCTCCTCCCCATACTTTATATTGCAGCTCTGCTCCATTACTCCTCAGTAAACTGCCTCATCTCTCAGGCTGCTTCTCTTCTCTCCTCCCCATACTTTATATTGCAGCTCTGCTCCATTACTCCTCAGTAAACTGCCTCATCTCTCAGGCTGCTTCTCTTCTCTCCTCCTCCATACTTTATATTGCAGCTCTGCTCCATTACTCCTCAGTAAACTGCCTCATCTCTCAGGCTGCTTCTCTTCTCTCCTCCCCCATACTTTATATTGCAGCTCTGCTCCATTACTCCTCAGTAAACTGCCTCATCTCTCAGGCTGCTTCTCTTCTCGCCTCCCCCATACTTTATATTGCAGCTCTGCTCCATTACTCCTCAGTAAACTGCCTCATCTCTCAGGCTGCTTCTCTTCTCTCCTCCCCCATACTTTATATTGCAGCTCTGCTCCATTACTCCTCAGTAAACTGCCTCATCTCTCAGGCTGCTTCTCTTCTCTCCTCCTCCATACTTTATATTGCAGCTCTGCTCCATTACTCCTCAGTAAACTGCCTCATCTCTCAGGCTGCTTCTCTTCTCTCCTCCCCCATACTTTATATTGCAGCTCTGCTCCATTACTCCTCAGTAAACTGCCTCATCTCTCAGGCTGCTTCTCTTCTCTCTTCCCCCATACTTTTTATTGCAGCTCTGCTCCATTACTCCTCAGTAAACTGCCTCATCTCTCAGGCTGCTTCTCTTCTCTCCTCCTCCATACTTTATATTGCAGCTCTGCTCCATTACTCCTCAGTAAACTGCCTCATCTCTCAGGCTGCTTCTCTTCTCTCCTCCCCCATACTTTATATTGCAGCTCTGCTCCATTACTCCTCAGTAAACTGCCTCGTCTCTCAGGCTGCTTCTCTTCTCTCCTCCCCCATACTTTATATTGCAGCTCTGCTCCATTACTCCTCAGTAAACTGCCTCATCTCTCAGGCTGCTTCTCTCCTCTCCTCCTCCATACTTTATATTGCAGCTCTGCTCCATTACTCCTCAGTAAACTGCCTCATCTCTCAGGCTGCTTCTCTTCTCTCCTCCTCCATACTTTATATTGCAGCTCTGCTCCATTACTCCTCAGTAAACTGCCTCGTCTCTCAGGCTGCTTCTCTTCTCTCCTCCCCCATACTTTATATTGCAGCTCTGCTCCATTACTCCTCAGTAAACTGCCTCATCTCTCAGGCTGCTTCTCTTCTCTCCTCCCCCATACTTTATATTGCAGCTCTGCTCCATTACTCCTCAGTAAACTGCCTCATCTCTCAGGCTGCTTCTCTTCTCTCCTCCCCCATACTTTATATTGCAGCTCTGCTCCATTACTCCTCAGTAAACTGCCTCATCTCTCAGGCTGCTTCTCTTCTCTCCTCCCCCATACTTTATATTGCAGCTCTGCTCCATTACTCCTCAGTAAACTGCCTCGTCTCTCAGGCTGCTTCTCTTCTCTCCTCCCCCATACTTTATATTGCAGCTCTGCTCCATTACTCCTCAGTAAACTGCCTCATCTCTCAGGCTGCTTCTCTCCTCTCCTCCTCCATACTTTATATTGCAGCTCTGCTCCATTACTCCTCAGTAAACTGCCTCATCTCTCAGGCTGCTTCTCTTCTCTCCTCCTCCATACTTTATATTGCAGCTCTGCTCCATTACTCCTCAGTAAACTGCCTCGTCTCTCAGGCTGCTTCTCTTCTCTCCTCCCCCATACTTTATATTGCAGCTCTGCTCCATTACTCCTCAGTAAACTGCCTCATCTCTCAGGCTGCTTCTCTTCTCTCCTCCCCCATACTTTATATTGCAGCTCTGCTCCATTACTCCTCAGTAAACTGCCTCATCTCTCAGGCTGCTTCTCTTCTCTCCTCCCCCATACTTTATATTGCAGCTCTGCTCCATTACTCCTCAGTAAACTGCCTCGTCTCTCAGGCTGCTTCTCTTCTCGCCTCCCCCATACTTTATATTGCAGCTCTGCTCCATTACTCCTCAGTAAACTGCCTCATCTCTCAGGCTGCTTCTCTTCTCTCCTCCCCCATACTTTATATTGCAGCTCTGCTCCATTACTCCTCAGTAAACTGCCTCATCTCTCAGGCTGCTTCTCTTCTCTCTTCCCCCATACTTTATATTGCAGCTCTGCTCCTTTACTCCTCAGTAAACTGCCTCATCTCTCAGGCTGCTTCTCGCCTCCCCCATACTTTATATTGCAGCTCTGCTCCATTAATCCTCAGTAAACTGCCTCATCTCTCAGGCTGCTTCTCTTCTCTCCTCCCCCATACTTTATATTGCAGCTCTGCTCCATTACTCCTCAGTAAACTGCCTCATCTCTCAGGCTGCTTCTCTTCTCTCCTCCCCCATACTTTATATTGCAGCTCTGCTCCATTACTCCTCAGTAAACTGCCTCATCTCTCAGGCTGCTTCTCTTCTCTCCACCCCCATACTTTATATTGCAGCTCTGCTCCATTACTCCTCAGTAAACTGCCTCATCTCTCAGGCTGCTTCTCTCTCTCCCCCCATACTTTATATTGCAGCTCTGCTCCATTACTCTTCAGTAAACTGCCTCATCTCTCAGGCTGCTTCTCTTCTCTCCTCTCCCATACTTTATATTGCAGCTCTGCTCCATTACTCCTCAGTAAACTGCCTCATCTCTCAGGCTGCTTCTCTTCTCGCCTCCCCATACTTTATATTGCAGCTCTGCTCCATTACTCCTCAGTAAACTGCCTCATCTCTCAGGCTGCTTCTTTCTCTCCCTCCCCCATACTTTATATTGCAGCTCTGCTCCATTACTCCTCAGTAAACTGCCTCATCTCTCAGGCTGCTTCTTTTCTCCCTCCCCCATACTTTATATTGCAGCTCTGCTCCATTACTCCTCAGTAAACTGCCTCATCTCTCAGGCTGCTTCTCTTCTCTCCTCCCCCATACTTTATATTGCAGCTCTGCTCCATTACTCCTCAGTAAACTGCCTCATCTCTCAGGCTGCTTCTCTTCTCTCCTCCCCCATACTTTATATTGCAGCTCTGCTCCATTACTCCTCAGTAAACTGCCTCATCTCTCAGGCTGCTTCTCTTCTCTCCTCCCCCATACTTTATATTGCAGCTCTGCTCCATTACTCTTCAGTAAACTGCCTCATCTCTCAGGCTGCTTCTCTTCTCTCCTCCCCCATACTTTATATTGCAGCTCTGCTCCATTACTCCTCAGTAAACTGCCTCATCTCTCAGGCTGCTTCTCTTCTCTCCTCCCCCATACTTTATATTGCAGCTCTGCTCCATTACTCCTCAGTAAACTGCCTCATCTCTCAGGCTGCTTCTCTTCTCTCCTCCCCCATACTTTATATTGCAGCTCTGCTCCATTACTCCTCAGTAAACTGCCTCATCTCTCAGGCTGCTTCTCTTCTCTCCTCCCCCATACTTTATATTGCAGCTCTGCTCCATTACTCCTCAGTAAACTGCCTCATCTCTCAGGCTGCTTCTCTTCTCTCCCCCCATACTTTATATTGCAGCTCTGCTCCATTACTCCTCAGTAAACTGCCTCATCTCTCAGGCTGCTTCTCTTCTCTCCTCCCCATACTTTATATTGCAGCTCTGCTCCATTACTCCTCAGTAAACTGCCTCATCTCTCAGGCTGCTTCTCTTCTCTCCTCCCCATACTTTATATTGCAGCTCTGCTCCATTACTCCTCAGTAAACTGCCTCATCTCTCAGGCTGCTTCTCTTCTCTCCTCCCCCATACTTTATATGCAGCTCTGCTCCATTACTCCTCAGTAAACTGCCTCATCTCTCAGGCTGCTTCTTTTCTCCCCTCCCCCATACTTTATATTGCAGCTCTGCTCCATTACTCCTCAGTAAACTGCCTCATCTCTCAGGCTGCTTCTTTCTCTCCCTCCCCCATACTTTATATTGCAGCTCTGCTCCATTACTCCTCAGTAAACTGCCTCATCTCTCAGGCTGCTTCTCTTCTCTCCTCCCCCATACTTTATATTGCAGCTCTGCTCCATTACTCCTCAGTAAACTGCCTCATCTCTCAGGCTGCTTCTCTTCTCTCCTCCCCCATACTTTATATTGCAGCTCTGCTCCATTACTCCTCAGTAAACTGCCTCATCTCTCAGGCTGCTTCTCTTCTCTCCTCCCCCATACTTTATATTGCAGCTCTGCTCCATTACTCCTCAGTAAACTGCCTCATCTCTCAGGCTGCTTCTCTTCTCTCCTCCCCATACTTTATATTGCAGCTCTGCTCCATTACTCCTCAGTAAACTGCCTCATCTCTCAGGCTGCTTCTCTTCTCTCCTCCCCCATACTTTATATTGCAGCTCTGCTCCATTACTCCTCAGTAAACTGCCTCATCTCTCAGGCTGCTTCTCTTCTCTCCTCCTCCCATACTTTATATTGCAGCTCTGCTCCATTACTCCTCAGTAAACTGCCTCATCTCTCAGGCTGCTTCTCTTCTCTCCTCCTCCATACTTTATATTGCAGCTCTGCTCCATTACTCCTCAGTAAACTGCCTCATCTCTCAGGCTGCTTCTCTTCTCTCCTCCCCCATACTTTATATTGCAGCTCTGCTCCATTACTCCTCAGTAAACTGCCTCATCTCTTAGGCTGCTTCTCTCCTCTCCTCCTCCATACTTTATATTGCAGCTCTGCTCCATTACTCCCTCAGTAAACTGCCTCATCTC